>NC_065880.2:91228729-91393729 GCF_932274485.2 Patella vulgata
ACACGAACGTGCATCAGAGCACTATTCCAGGCCTCTGAGATAAGCACCAGCAGTTCCAATCAGTATAAAACCGTCCCCGAAGTAGAAGAAGTCGTATAACAACTGCAGTACAAAGCAAGATCGCTACATGTGGGTTCATTACTTGACGAGAGCCAAGTATGTGAAGGTGTCTGCACCAACAATTCGGAACCGACTTCGAGAAGCTGATTTATAAGCTAACAAACCCTATTTTGGCCCCGTCCTGTTGACCTCGACCTCGACGTTTACGGGTTCACTGATGTATGAATAAACAGGGGTGGAACTTTGGAAACTGGCGACGATTATTGTTAAGCGACAAGTCACGTTTCCATTTACAACCACGAAATGGAAGACAGCATATGTACAGGCGTCGCAATGAAAGTTTTGACAACAACTGCTTTGAGCAAGTTGGCACATTCGGTAGAGGTGTGTCATGATGTTGGAAGCCATCTCCTACAGCAGCAGAAGTGAACTTGTTCTCGTACAATGTAACCTAACAGGTGTTTACTTCCGGGATGGAATTCTTAACAGCGACATGCTTCCCATTTTGGATGATTAAGAGCACGTAAAACAGCACGTGTAATAATTGATTTCCTACAGAATGAGAACATTAATTTGCTGTTATAGCCACCAAGATCGCTAGATGTCAACCCCATTGAATATCCTTGGGATAAACTGGACAGACATCTATGTCGGCTTCACCCGGTGTCCCTGACGCTTCCGCAACTGTCACATGCACTGCAGGACGACTGCCACGCCCATGCGTTTCTTTTTTGACATAGTATATCACAACCAGCAAACACACTATACGAAACAACGACGCAAGAGTCACGTTACGCTTAGAGCTTTTTTTCCAGAATTTGTATCAGTATCAACAGTTATATTTCCGGTCCCTCGTCAATTTGTAAACACAAAATAATCATATTTTCGAAACATATATTAATGTTAGAAAACGACATAGCGCATCAATAATAATCACGATTATTTTTATTGAATAATCTTTTAGTATATTGCAAAACGAAATCACTAATTGATTTTGTATTGAACACCCTTTATATTATAAATCTTACCAATATTTTCGGATTGAAATGTCTCAGAATTTCCATCCGGTAGATTTTCCCCAACTAGTTTACTCACTTTGTCCATCGTTTCCATTAAATCTTTGATTATACTGCTATTCTAAATGAGGGAAACAAATTATAGACATTTCGTATATGATAATAAAGTCACCAAATAGTTTTATATATAATATTGTTTGTTTGCAAATACATACATATAAGTATATGCGTATAATACAAACGGGATCAGAACAAATTGTACAATTTACGAATATTATCCAAGTATAATCTAAAATATTTACAATTACCACTGAAATTTAATTTAATACATAGTTATATACATATATACATGCTACCTTAGGATAATAAATAAGTCCATTTCGTTACATGCTCAATGATTATTAACAGTGATAAACCACTGGAGAATTAGAATAATAGCTACAGATTACATGTGAATCGTTTCGTTTCTTTTATGTAATTTTGTACGGTGAGAAAAATGTGGATATTAAAAGATTTAGGAAATAGAGTAGAACCATCTAAATAAATTTTATGCAAGTAAGTGATGGCGCTGTAACACATATTTTGAGCAATCAAAGAAGTAGTGAAATGAATTTTCAATGCTTTTATTATCACATTTGCAGTATGGATTTTGAACGATGTTTGATTTATTAAGATCATAATTTAGATCACTACAGGTATGACGTATACGATTATGGTAAATGGATAATTTTCTGCTACCAATGTTTCTTAATTTTGGAGGTTTGACTTTAGTCTTGATATTGGTTTTAAACTCAGATAAAGATAGAGTGGATTTTAAACCCGGACGTAAACTATTAAATTGTTGAATGGTTTTAGGAAAAAATGAGTTCTTTGTTACAGTTAAACAAACAAGTGGTACTTTTAGATCATTACAGTTTCTAAGATTATAACTATTGCTATGATAACTTATTATGTCTTGAAGATAAGACGGTCCTGTTTTGTGAATAAGCTTATGTAGTAAGCACAATCGTCTTATCCTTCTGCGATCATGTAATTTAGTCCATGCAGTCTCAAAATAAAGCGATTCACGAGATGCATAAATAGTGCAACCAGTTACCGTGAGGGCAGCTTTAAGCTGCACTTTTTCTAGTTTTTCTGAGTTATAATTTGAACAGTTATCCTTTACTTCGCAGGCATACCAAATAGTTTTAAAAACGTTCAACAAAAATAAAAGAAAATAGCTTAGTCTACTCATGTCTCCGATGGGCATGATTCTTCACAAATACACACCACCGGATTTTTGTTCACATGGAATTTGGTTCCTTTAGATTTTAGGCAAATGGCCTTCAATTGCTGTATGTCTTGTGACTATAATATGTAAATTATAAATATTGTTACCTCGTATTCAAGTGTCTTCATATTTTCAGATTGCTCAGAGTCAAATAATGCGCTGACCAGTATTACTGATTCCTACAAATATGAATACCAATACAACTGAACTCACGATTTGTACAAACAAATAACATTCCAGTAGAAAGTGAACATATTTATATACTTTGTATCTACCCCACAAATACTCAAATTGATCACTGATCAAGAGGTTAAAATTAGATTTACATTAAATGTTATAATATATAGGGTAATAGTGTAATCACTTACCTTAGCAAAATGTTTAGTTTTATTCTGGGCTGAGGGCAAGTTTTGGGTTGTTTCATTTGTAATTTGTGTCAGGGTTTTCATAGCACTTATCATATGAAGAATTTCGCCCTTCTCTAATTTAGATTGTTTGGTTATTTTGGTCAGATTGGCTAGCAACTTATCGGGTTCGGAAACAACAATTCCGGCTTTTACCTGTTCAATCTGAAATAACCCAAATAAATAAACAAAATGAAATACATTTTGGACGGTCTATTACACTTCATTGCACTTCGGAAGGTCTATTACACTTCATTGCATTTCGGACGGTCTATTAAGATTTTTTTAAACAATATTTATTCAGAAACTGAGGGGATTGGGGAACAGGCAAAGCCTATATAAACCCCTCTTCCGGTTACAAATAAATTACATAATATACAATATATTGAAAAAAAAAACAAAGAAGAAAAAAAATGAATAGTCATATATATATATATATATATATACTATTCAAAAAAAGTAGGGGATATTTGATTTTGGGGGCATAATACTAAAATATGCAAATGACTATGAAAAAAGTCACTATAGAACCTAACAGAAGAAACATTTCCAGTTACATGTGACGCCCAAACGCACCAATAGCTACCGCATGGAATGCAGGTGATGCTTGGAATCATCATGGGGGTCCAACCCAAGATATGCACGACTCTGACTTTGAATGTTACAGTCATTGTGGCATTGAATTCCAGGGTGGAAACATCAGTTTAATTGTTTTAGTGAGCAGAAAACAAATTTTGATATGCGTCGGCTTACCCAAAATGAAAGGTTACGTGCCCTTGGCATGCTACAGATCGGCACAACACAGGCGGTTGTGACGCGGACGATGAATGTTTCTCAGTCTGTCATAAGCAGGCTATGGTCCAGATACCGTGATACACAATCTGTACAGGACAGACCACGCTCAGGTCGACCAAGGGCGACAACTCAAGCCCAGGATCGATTTATCCAAGAACTTGCTGCTGCGTTGCAACAGGAATGGGACAATCTGGACCAAAATGACCTTAGACGTCTCATTAGGAGTATGCCACGTCGGATCAATGCTTGTTTGGCAAACAGAGGAGGATTTACCCGTTACTGACTTGGTTGTGATGCTGTGGTAACTTTGCTGTTTGACCCCGGGTATCATTTTACCCTTATAATGGTCAGTCTGTGCCTTACTTAGTCTAACGATCATTTGAAATAAATCGATGAATGTGAACTTCATTTCATTTTGTCATTTGTTTCTTCGTCAGTTTCATTAGGTGACTTTAATAACACTTAAAAATCAAATATCCCCTACTTTTTTTGAATAGTATATATATATATATATGTACTCATAACCCAATAAAAATATTTACATGTAAACATAAATTTGAAATAATTAAAATCAGCTATTTTTTTAAAATTTAAATCTTTCGGTTTGTTCGATAAAATTATGTACCTCGCTAAATATTGACACGTTTTCGTCGTATGTTAGTGTTTCCGATCCACATAGTAGCACTTTAATGTTTTGCTGTGTCGATTGTTCTATGGCGAGCATCTGAATACGAGGAACATATAAGGAGGTAGTGGATAAGAATCTTCTATTGAATTACCACATGAACATTCGGGAGTATTTGAAATATGTCTTGTAAATTTATGAAAATTTAGATTACTGCAGCCTAGTATGTATAATTTGATTTTTACGTTTGCCAATATAATAAAAGAGAGGTATTTTCGGGTCATATTTAGAGAGTTCTTGTTTACATTTTGAGAGTGATAAGACATCTGTTATGGACGGATTTAGGCTGTTAGGAATTTGATGATTTTGTGATTGAAGATATATAGGGAATTGTGTCATAAGTAACAAATTCCGTTTATATAATTGTCATCTGTCAAAATGTATGTTTCCCTGTCGGATGTTCAATTACATTATACAGTTTTGTGATTGAAGGTCAACAGATTATTTTCTTTTACATCGAAATGAGTCTTTCTTGCATCGCATATCCCATCACAATTGTCCAGAATCCCAACTACTATTCAAATTATATCGAGAAAAGCTAAACTCAAGAAAATGATGTAATTAGATTAGAAAAAAACTGTCATGCTGTATTTAGCTCAATACAAGTGGTGAATGTGTGTAATAACGTAACCTGATTCATGATGGTTGTCAATGATGCTTGAATACACGAACTGTAATCTTCCGTCAACCACTTCCCATCGCTATTACAATATCTAGATACACTACCTATAAAGAAAGAACGGAAATGAAAAGTCCTACTGGGCTAATGAAGACGGGGAAAGTTTGTCAATTAAGATAATATAAGAAAAATATGCGACAGAATATCGTAGCTATATGTCAACTCCTCAATGAATTCTATAGAAACCTGATTATAGTACATGAACATATCTCACGGACTACGGTATTCGAAGAAGAGTCAGGAGGTAGTGACCGTAGGAGGTAGCCTTAAGTCTACTATTATTAAGGCATTTCCAAACGAACAGGCTTAATTTAATTCTAGATTTGGTGTCCCCTGGGGTCGGCCAGTCACATTCCCCTCTTTACAGAACTAGCCCATACAGCCAAGTCGTGGTGTAACAAACGAATTAAATTGTTGTTGTATTTTCAATTATATTGCGTGAAATATTACCTGCGTATCCCAATGGGCAAGACTGTTCAGCTGTGGCATCTTGTGACGCTTCCGGCCAATGTGTT
This sequence comes from Patella vulgata, assembly GCF_932274485.2. Classification (NCBI taxonomy): domain Eukaryota; kingdom Metazoa; phylum Mollusca; class Gastropoda; family Patellidae; genus Patella; species Patella vulgata. The sequence continues at coordinate 91,234,154 of NC_065880.2, forward strand.
CCTCTTTCATCAGTATCACGTGGACAGGTTAGCGGTCCTTAAATCATAGAAAAACATTTAAGCTTCTGAAAAGGGCACATAATAGGCCGAGTTTGTATTTTCGCAATGAATACGAAAATGTTGTCAAGAGTGCGTCACAAAATATAAATCTAGGTTAGAATCATTTCTTTGTCTTTACATTATTTAAGATTTTCTCATTATTCAATACAAAGAAACCAGAACATTTAGCTACTTATACTATATTTGGTACCTTTAATGATGATTATCTTGGTTGTGTTGCCTTTACCCCGACCGGCTATGTTTAATCCAATACATGTTAAATTGGTATCCCTGGCCACAACCCTGTTCAATTCAGAACCTAGAAAACAGAAATAGAATAAAATATAGTACTATAGACACGACAGGTCAATAAGCCAGATATTACGTTACAGTACTTCACCATAGGAAAATGCTACTGTTTTATGGTTATCTTAAACCTTAAAATAAGACAATAAGACACTTAATTAATTTGTAAATCACTTTATACTATATACTTGCCATTTTGTATATTAATTCCATCCTTTACCCACATCAAAGTTGTATATACACCGACTGGTTTTAAAACTTCACACATTAAGTTGATGCTTATACCACATCTGACATACTGGGTTTTTGGAACACCGACAGTTGGGGGAGAAATAATTGCCAAAGGAATACTCCCAATTTTTCTTCCATAACGACTTAGGTCACTAATATGACATTGTACTGTACCTGAAAATCCACCAGAATTCAAATGCATGTCCTTATAAATGTAAATCTTATTTTAATGTCGGATTTACCAATATCTAGTAATGTGCTTCATTAATCTTTGTTAAATTAAACTGAATTATTTTCAAAAAATATCTAGAGACGTGTGTAATGTTTCATTACCTTGAACTACCATTTCAATATTAATCTTATCGAATGTTTGGTATAATGTCAACCATTTGCGAGTAATATCTACTGATGTGTATAATACTGCAATAACTTGATATACCACGTTTAATATAAATCTTATTTAATGTTTGTAACCATTTTGGTGTGATATTGCTGCAATAACTTGATGATCTTATTACATGTTTGACTTATTAGTTTATATAAATCGCCATGTGATATCTAGCGATGTTAGTAATTATTTCATTACCTTGGTCTATCATTTTAATATTTGTAATTGTTAAATTAGACTGTAATCGCCATGGGAACTCCAATCCGGTCGAGATTTGGAATCTTGATGACAACAAAGGTCGAACAACGGCACCATCTAATGTCCATTCCACAGAAACCGAACCAACTGGCTTTATAACATCAGCCTCACAGAAGATGATAACAGTATCGCCACCCAGGATGTGTTTTGCCTTGTTCAGTATTTTGAGAGTTGGAACAAATATATGACTACCTAAAAGTATACATGTATTCAATGTATGGAATGGATTTAACATGAATTTTAACATCATCACTATTACAAAGAACTTGTACTTCATCTTGTGTATGCAAAATACAACATATATTGTATATTATAGTAAATACAACATATATTGTATATTATAGTAAATACAACATATTATAGTAAATACAACATATTATAGTAAATACAACATATTATAGTAAATACAACATATATTGTATATTATAGTAAATACAACATATATTGTATATTATAGTAAATACAACATATATTGTATATTATAGTAAATACAACATATATTGTATATTATAGTAAATACAACATATATTGCATATTATAGTAAATAATGTTAAACACTGGTATCACATTTCCTTTAGGTGAATGCATCGTCCACGTCACATTGTTGTTCGTTCGTTCGCTCCTAGAGTTTTACGTCCACTTCCACCTAAGGTGATATCATAGACAAGTACATTGCTCTTATATTTATTGTTACTTAACTAAATGCTACCTTGTATGTTTTTTTCTGTGTCTAGATGAAACAATTTCGAAGGGCCAAATAATAAACAAACTTGTTTTGAATCGACAATTGTAATGCTATTGACAAACATTGTAAAGACACGCAAAAACATAAATTTGTTTACACAATAGATTTATGGTCAACAAATAACAGATTTTGGGCTTAACATATAATACAGCTATAATTACTTCTGTTATTAAAATGGACTCGCCCACGGAGAATCCCAGAATCACTAAAACTAGCAGGGTGCAGAAGTAACGATTCGGTCTTTTTACAAACGGCTTGGTTAGAACATATGAGGTGAACATCTACCCAAGAATCTTGCCTGAAATGAAAGGAACAAAGCTACATTTGAAATGTGTTAAAGATATTTAATGTGATATAACGCCTAGTCTTCAGTTGATGTGGTAAATTTTGATATCCGAGAAATCGTGATTTTATCATGATAACATATGAAAATTTTCACCGGATTCCAGATACCAAGTTTTATATACTGTGTAAAATATGATGTCTTTCAACCTGGCAATCATAAACTTGTAAATAATATTATATAAATTTGCATAAATAACCAACCTGAACTGTATTATATGCACGCTAACTGATTTATCTACAACTTTACTTATCTGTTGATAGAAGAGGAAAATGAAATAGCTAAATGAAATAGGTAAATATAAGACATGATTTAGAACATTATATAAATACATATTGATCCAAATCTCTGCTATTTAAAACAAAAACTGACATACCATGTCTGTAACATTCTTTACTTGGTTTCTGTATTCCATGGTTGAATTATCTGTTAGTTCTCTTGTCCAAGATATGTACGTAGATTGGAACCACATTAGTCCATAAAAAGCTGTAATCATAGTGATTATATAAATTCAGTGCCTTTTAAATACTTTGGAATCCCATGTCACCTTGATTTATATTAATGCTAAAGATTTCGGCAGTAATTATCGAAGGAAAACAAAAGTTGAACAATCAAATAAACAGTGCTTAGCAGAAAATAGAGATTAAAGATCATGTCTTGTCATGGACCAAATGGAAGGATTCGTCAGATACTCGAAGCTCGTGGCGTTGGGTATGCAGTCAGTTTAAAACTTACCAAATTCTAATTGAAACTTAACATTGACATGTATAGACGGGAACTGAACCATTATCACATTAACAACGATGACTTCTTTTTTAGCCACACTCGTGGTGACGCCATCTTGAATTATACTCACTATACCATCATGAAAGCTCAATTCAAGTCCTGAAATGTTTAATAGAAAATATTAAATGGGAAATCCCAGATATATTGCTATTAAAAATATGTTAATTCCTTGTGGACTGCTCATTACTCTAGCTCTATCTGAATCTGTGATGAAATGAGGTTCTATCTGAATCTGTGATGAAATGAGGTTTAACGTCCTACTGTTCTGCTCCAACGTGGCTAATGAAGACGGACATCCGCCATACAGTGTGCTATGGGGGCAAATCTGTCTGGGCAACGGCGATATCGAATTCCAAATGATACGTGTACGCCAATGTGTACACGGACCTCGGTTTATTGTAATATCCAAATGACTATACGTTGTCCGTTGCAGGCCCTCTTTCCTGGACCACTGACAATCGTTATGCAGATCACAAATTCAACAATAAACATACACATAATATTTCGATCACTTAAAGGGGCATTATGGAAGATTAGATAAAGATCTCGCAGTTCTCACTATAATAGTTAAAAACTAGATAATGTAAAGGGTATTTTCTGAAATTTTCAGTCAAATTGATCAACTCTGAACCGAGATATTAGCTTTTTGAATTCTAGGCCTAGCCTCGATCACCATTACTAAAGTAGGTACGATAAAACATAGTCTCGATTATCCATTTTTGGATTTAATCATCAAATCCAGTAAATATTACAGGCTAGCGATAACATCGAGAGTTGATTATGGTCTGGATAAGTTAATTAATGTCTAATTACTAATTTAGATAACATTTCACGCCTAAAGAAAGACCTGCAATAGGCATATTTAGCTTTTGCATAAGGTCACAATGATCCGCAGTGAATAAAGACAAATTAAATTCTAAAACATTTTTTTTATGTATTAGAAAAATAAATAAAGACGTTTGAACTATTTGTAGGTAAAAATTATTTCCTATTTTAGTGTAAATGGGTATGAAAATGAGTAAAAGGCGCCATTCTGCTCGAATCAGTAACGTCTTATGTAAACAATGCACGCGCCATTGAGCCAATGATTGACGCCGCGTGATATGACGTCATGTGTTGAAGGCAGTCATCTTTTACAGATATATTAGAAGTCTTTCGTAATACTCTGTGAAACATATTGACATAAGGTATGTTTAACAGTACATCATTTACAATTGAACACATATAATGCGTCACGGTGGTGTGTGTGTCATACTGTTTTTAAAAAATCTGAAATCCCTTTAAACACTTTAATAGTACTACCTTGTTGCAGTGCTGTGTGTATGACATCATAACGGACTGAATATCCTCTAGAAACTGCACAATTAATCTGGCCAATTGGAAGAGTTTTAACACTCTGAAGTTCTCCGATATTTACCGCTATCTTGTTAGTTGAAGTGCATTCTAACCTTACTATAACTATCTGTACTGTTACATTTGTTGATAAACTTGGTTTACCATCATCTGACATCTAAATCATAGAAGAACAACACTTCAGCTTGATAATAACATTAATAAACAAACACAGACAACAAAGTTTCGCAACAGCACCTTTTGTGTGTATTGCTAGTGTACTGCGAGATATACCAGAATGTCAACGGTCCTTTACATCATAGGGGCCACAAGGGCTCAGTTGCCTGGAGGTCGAGTGTTCGATCCCTGCATTGGCCGAGAAAGTTCATCCCACTTGTATGCCTTAGGGACCGTTGTCACTAGTCGATCCATGTGGGGCGGCACACGCGTCAAGCGCAGGTAATGGAACCTACAGGTCGATCTAAAGCAACATCGACACACGTTAAATAATATTGGGCCACACTTCACAGATTCACACTACTGATCCCATTACCTGAAAATCAATGATCGCAGGTGCAAGAGAGAGAGAGAGAGAGAGAGAGAGAGACAGAGACAGACAGAGAGAGAGAGAGAGAGAGAGAGTATACAGCCCCCACCCCGAACATTTTCCTGCACAAATCCCTGGTTTGAGGTGAAACTAAAATAAAACGGAGAAAGAAGTGGTTCAATGATGAAGGCGCTGATGATGAAACATTAGAAATAAATGATCTCAAATGCAATTGTTTATTTCAAAGTTTTGGACAGAGTAATCAATAGTTTCGGTGATCCTTTCGCTGAATAACATGATCTTGTAACAAATTTCTAGTGTTCGATTCCAAGTCATTACGACGATAATAACGGAACGGGGATCCGACAGAGATTCTGCTATATGATAACTACTCATCATTCATAGAATATTATAATGAATTGTGGTAGAAAACAACCCTATCCAGCTCAGAGATACTCCCTTTATCACCTCAAATAATCTCGATACGGTTCACCCAAGCTGACGGACATTCAGCAGGTTGAAGCTGTTCAAGAACATTTTAAGAAGCACGACGGGTGAAGAGCGTCTGCATGGATTGAACGTGAATTGGCTCACACAAGTGACTTCGGTAATTATTATTGTTGAAGCAGATTGAGATTAAATGCCCCTCTTTCTGAGCCGGTATTCCAATTACGCCACTAATTAGACAATTGCCCCTCATTCCATATCAGGTCAGACAAGTGGAAACCAGGCCTAAAGATTGAATGTCGCCAACAGAATTAGACTGTGTTTTGGCACCCACCCCTACAGTATACATAACATAAAACAGCGTGATATAATAATAAACCTACTTTGACTTGCAATTTTATTCTTTGCATATCATAGTTAGTGCTAATTTTCCTATGGTGCAGATGCAGCTTATTTTTGTTGATGGTTGCAGAAACCAAACTATTCTCTTGGTAATCTGAAACATTTTATCCAAATCATTTTACCAAGAGTTATTAGTAGATCATCGAAGATCGACATTTTCAATGTTTTCGTACACCAAAGTGGTCTTTTGATAATTTGTATCAGGTAAACAAATTATTTAACTAATTTGAACCTTGTAGAAATCACTAAATTGTCCCTTTCCCAGATATTTGACATTGTATGTAAGGCATTTCACATCATCATCCGTTATCCTGAATTAATTATCGATTTTCGCCCAGATCTGCATATCAGATTATGGAAGACTGTTGGTAGGGAACTACCCTAGATATAAAAACCGTTGAATCCAGTTTTCTGCATCTTCTTGCGGGCCTACTGTGTCTGTCCCACTCAATTCCTGGCCTTCAAGTCTTTAGATCTTCAAACATCAGTAGTTTCAATTGTTTTGGTACCAAACCGTCTCGTGATGATCAGTGTCACGTGAACAAATTAATTTGAACCTTATAGACCCAGTGAGTATCTTCGAAGTCAGATTAGTAAACATATGTCAATAGCCACGACAGGAACCCACGAGTCCAAGAAAGTCAGGATCGGGTAAAAATTAAGAACAATTCATAAATGGGAAAACTGAAACCATCCTAATACCCAATAAAGAAGTTATAAAAAAAAGTGTACGTTCTGCAGTGTATCGGTACAACTGGGAAATACATACAAATGGGGCGTGGATAGTGTTGCTATATTTGAAAGGGTAATTAATTGTTAAAATGACTTTTATTTGTAAGAGTATAAATCAGGTTTACTTACTAACAGAAGTGAGTGTTATACTACCAGAATCCTGTGCTTGTGATTGCTTTATGACATCGAGTGCGCCAAGTTCAGCAATATTTACAATCCAGTTAATAATTCTATGTGCAACTGTTGGTGGCCGATTAAATGTTATCAATATGTTTAGGATTGCTGTTCTACCCTGTGAAGAATCTTCCTTTGCTATTATGGTAAGCTGTAAAAAGAGATATTTTAATATGAATCGTGGTTTATTATCAAGGTTGTTCATAAAAGACATGTTGTTCTTGACAACTTCAATTAAAGGAGCTAAATCACTAATATTTGGGACCTAGAAATTGACACAAATTGGTCGCAACGCATATAATAATGTAATATGAATGTATATAAACTGATTTACGTTCAGTCGTTTCTGTTTTTACTGTAATTACTAAACAGTTATGTTCGCCGAAATAAGCCAGAAGTCGCAATCGAATGGCAATCTCTAGCGTCTGGTTATTCCAGTCTACACCGATAGTATTTATTGCGCATGCTTTCTACAAAAGAATATAGGGTCACTGTTTGACATGACGTCTGGAATATGTCTAGCCTCGTTCTTCGAGTCCCTTGTTCCAAATGGCGCTGAAACGCATTATGGTACGCGATTCATGTACCAATGGTAAAATGTTTATTTTATCTTGATTATTGGATATCAGAAGCCCATCATTACCCGGTAAGATCACAACATCAATGTTGATTTAAACTGACCGAACATTCGTGTTTTTAATGTCGAAGACTTTGGATGGTATTGAGTTAAGAGATTTAGCTACTTTCAAGATACATACATATTAAAATTTACCCCAGCCGCTTGGTACCTCAGATCAAACAATGACTGTGTGTGTGTGTATTAGTGTGGATTTTGAAGGGGAGCCAGATCCGACTGAGGGGACTGTGGGTGTGGGGGGATATTTATATAGGTATTTGTTTGACACTGACTGGGTATAATGATTATGATTATAATGTTTAAAACCACATTGAAAAGACGTAAATATTTCCAAAATCAACAAACCATGAATGAGAGCGTGTCATTGCGTCCGCTCTACCTGGCCCCTGACGTATATTTCCAGTAGATCACAAATCATATCTGGATGGATTACTCCAACATCTATATATATAACACCCATACGTAAATAATACTTACCGGTGCTTTGGCTTCTTGTATCTGGTATAGCGCTGTAAGGCGCAAACATGGCTTCAGTATTTGTTTATTCCTTAAGAGTTTAAACAATTTAAAGAAACCAAATGGATCCTCATTGATGCTAAATATCAAAGCATCGTCGTCGTCAGAACACAGTGAACTGCTATCAAATGAACCAATGTCCATACACAGATTGTCCAAGGATAGGTTGCCAGCTTTTATATAAAATTCAAATTCATGAACCCCTGGTTTGCAATTTGGTGGAGAGCCTACTGAAGTAATAAAACAAATGTTCACAAATGTCAGCCTATCAGATTTCTACGTAAAATAATCCTTGCAAATCAACTAATCCAAAGTTCCATTTTCTACATAAAATAGCGAATAGAAATCGATTCATATTGCTGTTAAAAATGTATTGTAAATTAAAACGGGTTACCGTTCTTGAAATGGAATCCCAGTTTGTTAATCGTTACCTGGTATTTCTTGGGAAATGGTAGAAGATTGTGCAGATGATTCTAGAGTCTTGGTAGTTGCTAACGGACTAGTGGTAGTTTTGGAAGTTTCTGAAGTACAAATGTAAAGGTAATAGTGACTAAAGGAATAAGAATAAATAGTTGATATGATCCTTTGGAGAAATAACTCATTAACCCGTGTTACATAATGGCAGATGTTATTGATAGTTATCGTGCCATCTTGACAGTTGACAGTAGAATTGATTAGAATATCTTTATGTCGGCTATCCCCACTCACTAGTCCTTTGTCTGGCAATCTTGTCAGATCCTTTGTCTAGATGGGGGATATAAGCAAGAATGAAAAAGGCGATAGTTCTGTGAAGGCGAGAGCGTCTGAGTTAAGACCGGACAGGGGCCATGTAAGTTAGTTGGGGACCAAGAGTGACAAGCCAAGCTAGGATCATGGCTCCCTCAACACAAGCTAATTCTGGAGTCTTTAACTATAAGACGTTTTGTACTTGATATGTGTGAAGAATAATAAAAGTAACGTTTGAAATTAAACCAGTGTTGTCATCATGAACCGACTCAAAGAACCTAAAAGTGTAAGTATATTTTACAGGCTTTGGGAACGTATAGTTGAAAACGTATAGGTACTTGTTTTTAAGTAGCACTGCTTGTTGTTTGTTTGGAAGGAGTAGTGGTTGTTCATGCGGTAGTTGTTGCGGGGGTATGAATGGTTTGACTAACTAGACTAAGTAGTAACTTCTGTCTCTAATTGAGGTACAATGTTCAAACTTGGCGTAGAATGCCCACAGATTATGTATATTGTAACTTAGTTTGGCATTCAACGTGGTTGGGGATGTGACTCATGAAACAAATAGTATACCTATGGAGTATTATAGTAAGCACTTAATCCCCCCAAACCGCCCGCAATACGTACATCTGAATAGTCATTAAACTATTTATTAGCCATTCACATTGCAATTCAATTTATGACCAAAGTTTACGGAGATTAATTTAAGTATTTTAAAATATTTACATACAACAGTACGTTACCTATATTTACATACAACAGTATACTACTGCAGTTTGTTACCTATATTTACATACAACAGTACTACTACTACTACAGTTTGTTACCTATATTTACATACAACAGTGTACTACTACAGTTTGTTACCTATATTTACATACAACAGTGTACTACTACAGTTTGTTACCTATATTAGAAGATTTTTCAGATGTTCAAGACAATGTGAGAAGCTCCTGCTCCCAACAAAACGTATAGTTAACAAAGTAATGTCTTGGACATGGATGACCATAAAGTAAATACAGTAATATAAACTATATTCATATCTCCACAATACTTTTAATATAATCTTACCATTACATATTACAGACGCGTCTCCAGTATGACGACACGCGCTAATATAATAATATCTACAGTCAGTAAAATACTCTTCACGTCCATTACATCGTACCCAGGTTACTTTATTCCCACGTCCCTCTCCAAAGTAGGCGCGGCGTTTACTTATTGCTCCTGTCCTAAAAATATAAAAATATTATTATACGTTCAACTATTCATTGTAAACAAAACTACACTGAATTAATACAAAACTATATATTCGTGTACTAATTCGCACAAATACAATAACATTTATTGCAGCAAAAAATGGCAATAATATAATTCAAGCACTGTATTAAGATTGTTGCATATGCTAGAGCGTATATTATTTCACGTTGTATTTTTACCCGCTACATCCTAGTTGTCTGCAAACCACAGATGTAGCATTATCGTACCAATAATAATCACAAACTGTTTTCCATTCTCTTTTATCACGCACCCCCCCCCCCCCCCCGGTGTAAGAAGAATACACCCTTCGTATGTCCTGCGTGTCATGGCATGCGACTAAAAGGATCCATGTAATGGGGCAACGTGTTTGACGTGCGTTGCGACCTGTGTCGGTGGAATCCTGGTCATTGAGCGAGCATTTGTTTCGCGAGGCCTTTCTCTCTGCAACACATTGCCTTGACTCACAATTCACCTAGGCAGGAGGTCAGTGTGGCCGACTCTGATCATTCGGCTTTAGTCGTGTTTAGCTGACGAGTAAGCGCACCCTTCCCATAAATCTGTAATGTATTTGTTGCAGTTCTACCTTTGTGTCCTGAGTGCCTACTCTAAAGTCCAACCTCGTGGGTTTTCTCCGGGTCCTCCCACTGCTAAAGACTCCTACGCGCAAGCGAATTATTGAAATAAAATTGAACCATATGTTAGTCCCGAAATGACCCAGTTTGTGTTGAGTGGACGTTAAACCCCATTTCTCTGCCTCCCTGCTCTAGAAGTCAGTTCTCTTTGACTTCCAATATTTGTTCATTTATGAAATTTAACTTATATATTGGCGCGACTTTGAACTTTCCTTTACCACAGATATCCAGATGATATCAGACTTATATTGTTATTTCTCCTAGACGGAACCGGCGATTGAAATGAACATTATTTTGATTATAAAATTACAACTTGATTGGGTCATACTGGAGTTATTTCCCCTTATTAATGTCGCGCTATTATGTAACTAAGCGACGTTATTGTCTTTTGTATACAGCCCTGAAGACGCCGTACGGCCGAAAGATATTGGCAAATATGTAAATGTAATTTAAATACAGATTTTTCCATTCAAATCTTAGTATTTTGGATAAGGTTTTTAGAAAGAAATAGCTAATTTCATCTTAGCTAGCGCTTTTACCCACTACGGGGATCAGACATTTAATAATGAGATAGTAAACAATTACATGACGTAATGGCGTTATTAATACATAATATTATGTACATGACAATAATAATATCAAATATAAATATTTTAGAAAATCAAATACCATATAAAATTATGCAGCATTTAATTTAGGGTGCCGTTCTTTATTTTCTAGCAAATTATTATCCGACCAGTTGAGTTTACATAAGGGAAAACCCTAAATTAACCCTTTCCACATGTATCTAAGTGTTCGCTTAGTGGAATCATTCTGTGTTTGGGATTAGCAATGTGGGATCTGTGTAGGTTCATCCTTATGTTGAGTTGTGATTCAGGTTTGCCTATATACTTTTCATTACAACCTGGACATATCATATATTTTTACTTTTACAGGTCATAGATTGATTTACTTTAAAATTTACATTTTCATTAATTTTTACTGTTTTCCGTTCAATAATGTTGTCACAAGTTTTACATCTATTGTCCCCACACTTTGTGACACTCGATTCTGTGACTTCAGACCCAAATTTTGAAAAAGTAAGTATTCGTCGTAAATTTGGGGGTTGTTTATAAGAATTTATAATCTTTTTGGTATCCCATATTTCAGACATTTTTTACTATTTCTTAATAAATGAGTATGTTTATTTATTACATCACTGGCTATTTCTTGAGTTGGGTTATATGTTGAAACTAATGTTAAGTCTATGTTTTAATCGTATGTCAAGTATTGGTGTGTATCTGTTGGTTTGTAATATAGGTCAGTTTTTAATTCGCCATTATTTGGCACTATAACTGTTACATCTAAAAAGTTTATAGATTTTTTCTGTTTTCAATAGTGAGGCAAATATATATATATATATATAATCTTTTATTACCCATCTATTCAATGTAGACAAACCTAAACTAAATAATATTATATAGTTAATAAATAACAATATACGTTGAATTAATATTCTATAGTTAACTATATATTCCTCTACTAATTCACACAAATAATAACATTTATTACAGCCAAATATGACAATATTTGAATTCAAGCACTTCATCAATTACTGTATTAAGATTGTTTTATTGTATAAAGTGTATATATTATTCCATGTCGTATATTTACCCATTATATCCTAGTTGTCTACAAACAACAGATGCTTCTTTATCGTCCCATCCATAATCACAAACTGTTTTCCATTCTCTTTTATCAAACACCTCAACTCTTCCTTCATGTGGTCCTGATCCATTTACTAGTCTCAACGGAACAACTAAAATAACCGGTAGACTGACCATTAGATATAATATTACCCAAATCTAACTCAAAATGTCGACTGAGCTCTAAAGAAAACGCAACAGTTATACTTATATGGAAATGTTAATTCTTACTTGAAAATGATTAAGTTCAAAATGTTTTTGTTCTAATACATCGTAGCAATTGGCCCGATAACATTATAATTTCCTTTTGAAAATAAGTCTGGCAGTCGTTATCTTTTAGCATTTATAAATATGACCCAAACATTGTACACGTGTACATGTAGTTTATCATATGTGTACATAACTCGTCACAAACTAGGAATCGTAACGACGCCACTTGACTAAATTACAGACTTTATGATCTAACTCGCCCCAACCCTACACATTACCCAGGTGCACTGTAACAAACATTGTACACGTGTACATGTAGTTTATCATATGTGTACATAACTCGTCACAAACTAGGAATCGTAACGACGCCACTTGACTAAATTACAGACTTTATGATCTAACTCGCCCCAACCCTACACATTACCCAGGTGCACTGTAAAACATTACTGTAAAATAACAGTAACAAAAATGGCTGTTAAATTTTACAGAACGTCTCCGTAAACTAGTTTTACGTCTTGTAAGCAATTTCATAAAACAAGTGATTCATGTAATTTGGCATAAGAGTTTGAAAAGGGAGTCGAATCATTCATAAACGTCAACATTTACAGTGGTATGTGTCTAATAAAACAGCAAAAAAAATAAAAAAATAAAAAAAAATAACTGGTCTCCATATCTTGAGCAGTTATCTCTCTAAAACTGGGAACTATGTTGTCACCCCCTCTCCGTCCGCCCACCCGTCCGTTCACATTGTATTTGTGGGAACTCCACAGGTCACAATTTTAATCCGATTTTGACGAAACTTGGAATATAAGTTTATATCCAACAGATCTCGATATTGGGATGTATCGGACCGTAATTTCATGGGTTATGGTCCCTGATTGTTCGAAAATTCACGTTTTTAGCGTTTAGCCACACATTTTTAGCGTTTAGCCACACGAGATCAGAGGTGTCAATTTTTATCAGATTTTGAAGAAACTTAAAACGTATGTTGCGCATAACGGACCGCCACTTCCAGGGTTATTTAGCCTGTGAACTCTCTAGATGTCACAATTTTTATTTGATTTTAATAACCATTAAAATATATAACCGTTGCACCATAATGAAGGTTTGGCTTGAATTTCGTGAAAATCTGGCCCTCACTGTCTGACAAAATGACCGCTCTCCGTGTAAGCTTGTGGACTTTCTTGACATGTTAAAATATATGTATATATCCCAACGATCTCGGCGGTTACTTAAAGGGGAAGACCAAGGATTTTCAACAAGGTTTCCATAAATCTTAAATATATATTGATAATTAATCCCCTCTGTAAAACCAGCAAAAAAGTTTTCGTAAGCGAGAAATTAATTTTTATTAAACAGGAAGTGGTGTAGTTGGTTCAACACGCTCACTGGTCTCTGTAGTAAGCATACAGATTTGACATAAGTTTGCTGGCTGTATTTTGTCCATGCGTCGTCTTTTGGCCAAAATTCTGATCAAATGGGCTGTATATAGGATATTATAAACATCACGTGGATTCTATATAAATACATATTTAAGATTTATGGAAACCTTGATGAAAATCGTTGGTCCTCCCCTTTAAAGGCCAGGTTAATAAACGACGAAAGCAGATCTAAAATATCAAAAATAATAAACTTAACCGCTTTGATGTATTTCAAAATGAAGTGTTGATTTAGACTGATTGGTTTGTATTATTGGCTATTATTAAATCTTATCGATCGCGTATACTTAAGAACAAGGTCATCGATATCATCCGTTTTGGAAATAATCTTACTTTGCCACAGTTTTGTAATTTCTTTAGTTTAAATTAAAGATATACAAACAGAGTGTTAAAATATTTTATAACTTACGAGCGTAGATGTCCTCTGAGAATGACTAGTGACATTTTAAAACCTAAATGTAATCCAATGATTTGTGTTATAGACTTACATTTACATACGACCGAGAAGTCCGGTGTGCAACCGCATTCTCCGAATCTAAATGCTGGATGTTTGCAAGCACTTAGAGATAACTCATTTCCTTTACAATTAATATTAGATACCAGAACAGGGCCTGACCCTTTACCAAAATCAACATTAATATCAGGATCACCACCATCACTGTTAAATAGAAAGATGATACACAAAGTAGAGATTCACAAATCAACATTATTATCAGGATCACCGACATAGCTATTAAATAGAAAGTTGATACAGACGGTAGAGATTATAAATTCAACATTAATATCAGGGTCGCTATATCAGGATTAACATCTTCATTGCTATTAAATAGAAAGATAATACACACATTGGCACGATGTATATCATTACAGTTTCGTTCCGAAAGATTCAGTAGACTGTCAACTGATGAACACGCAATCAATGCCCCACATTGGTTTAATCTACTGACTTTTCACCGATATAACAAACCAACACATAAAATCAATTGATCCTGATCAATGCCGAGAATATAATTAACGAATTGATTTGGGTGAATTTGACTAAAGACGTTGTGTTAAAATTATCGTTATCTGTTATACAGAATTGGAATACATTACGGATTCATACTTGTTAAATCCTAAATTACGGCACGCTACACGAGCTTCTTCTTGTCCAAAACCATCACGGCAAACTCCTTTAAATGAACCGTTGTGCCATACCATCACTCGTCCTTCCATAGCATTGGAGCCTCCTATCAATGTAACATCTGTTGACAAAATATAAGTTAATATGGTTATCAAGGACCGCCCGAGCTTAGAAAGGCTTTCTCCACCGACTGGCTAATGACGACGGGCAAAAGCCATACAGTGTGACATGTCAGGGAAATTGGTGCCTCTGCCTATTCTTATTTGAATTTCAATTGTCAAGGGCGTTCTTCATGCACGTCCCATGCGAACAACTAGATACTGCCCTGTCAGGTCGTCCATCAAGGTACTGCTGACATGGGGACAACTACGACGGTAAAATCTCTAGGAGCTTTCTCGGCCAACATCAAGAGAGAACCCGGAACCTCCAGGTTACCAAGCCAGCGTCTTACTCACCGAGTTATTTAATCATATATAATTATATTTATTATATATATATATATTTACTAAAGTGGGGCTCGATAACTGCGATTCTATTTGAGTGAGAAACTTAGTGGGTGCTTTCATTTCACCAATAAAATGGTGAAATTGGAACGTGTGTGTGTGTGTGTGGTGTGTGTGTGGGTGTGTCAGTGGGTGTTGATTAGGTGAATGCCTTGACGGACTCTTACGATGAACAGTAGATTGGTTGAAACACTGAAATAAGAAAAGTTTGATTCTATAGGATGCAGGGGTTACATAAAGATTTTGTTGGGGGGAGGGGGGTGTTAAGGAAAAGACTGATGCACATGTCCCTAATACGAGTGACGCAGTCAGGGACCAAGCACCACAGATGACAGTTTTCTAGGAGTTAATAGAAAAGCTGGGAATAGGGGGTGGGTGGAGCGGGGTGGTTCCAAATCCAGGGCGCAATCCACAAACACACCCCACAATGAATGTCAACAACATATTGGTTATAACACTGGGCTTCCCGGTAGAACACAGATCGTATTGCCTATATAGTTGTTCGCGAATCGTTTTATTCAAGTTGACATAGAGTTTATGTCATATAATAATGATGATTGTTATTGATTTTGTTAATAAATTTATGTGAACCTTAGGGGCAGTGGCTCTAACACTGGGCAACATGGGAAAAATTAAACCAATATCTGGCATTTGAGGTCATTGCTGGGAGCAAATTCTTGTGAACGAGAGAACCAGAAATGGGAGTCAATGGGACAGAATCTCGAAATCTGCCCCTGTCAATTCCGCCTGTTTTGCAAGAGTTGTCACAACATTTGTACAGTCTGACGCCCCACGACCCACGCACCAGTGGTACTGCGAACTGGGCATTTCACTATAAGCGTGAAGGTTTGGTGGCTGAATGGTTAGCGTGCGCGCGCTGTATCAGAAAATCTGTCATTAAGTCAACTGGCGTGGTTTCGAATCCCCGGTTGTACGTGACAAGAGTAGGGTCGCCTGTCCAACCTCGTGGGTTTTCGCCGGATCCTCCGGTTTCCTCCCACTGCTAAAGACCCCTACGCGCAAGCGAATTATTGAAATAAGATTAAACCATATGTTAGTCCCGAAATGACCTAGTTTGTGTCGAGTGGACGTTAAACCCCATTTCTCTCTCTCTATAAGCGTGAAAATGATAGTGCTAAGACCACAGGAGTGAAAAAATTATGTCATAATAGAATCTAGGGGCGCAGACCCGAAACAATTTCAGATATGTAACTGACCTTTTAATTTTTGGGGACTGGGCCTGAAAAATTTTAATCAATGTCATGACAAATGGGACCAAATTCTCCTTCACGAGGGGATAAGTTATGGAACAGAATCTTGAGCCCCGTCCGTCCATTTCGCCTGTGTTTTTTTTAGAGTAGAAATAACAATTCTACAGTCTGTCGCCCCACTCACTAGTGGTACTACTAACTGGGCGATTCAATGTAACTGTGAATATGATAGTGATGAGATTGTATAAGACAGAGGAGTTGAAGAATAATGACATAATAGATTATGTAACTGAACTTTTAATTTTTTGGGACTGGGCCTGAGCGGACTTTGTCTCAAGGGGGCGCTTACTTGGTCTCTAAATGCCATTTACTGGACTTTGGGGTCTAGGGAAAGGTTTTGCAGAATTCCGATGGTTAGGAAATACTTACAACATGAGTAAAATACGTTTTAATTTCTAATGGGATTAAATAAGCAACAAGAAAAAATTCTTAAGTTCAAAAGATCGCCTTTACATTTCATAATTTAAAGATTTTTTACGTATTTCTGAAACAAACTATGCTTCCGATAACTTCGTACCATTTGTTCGACTATTGTTATTGGTATGACAATCAATAATACAGGCTCTCTCAATTTCTAATACTAACATTTTTTATTTTTCAAACATGACAAGTTGACTAGGTTATTTTATACTATACCGTTGCAATTTAGGTGCACGGATTCACACAAAATTTTTCCCTTTATTTTGGCATTGTTTACCTCATTAATTCATTTAATCTGAGACAGACTGCAGTGAGCACTTATTTTGAGACCTACTATGTGACGTAAGAAATTTAGGTGTACGTATATTAAACATACATTATGCAAGAGCTAAATCTGCCTATTGCCTTTTACCCCAGAAATGTTATATAAACTATTAATTAGACATTTTTTTAACAAAACAAGAAAATAATCGACTCTCGATGGCATCGGATACTCGGGATATTAACTAGATTAAAAGGTTTCGCCATTTATAAATTTAATTTAAAAATGGAAAAGCGAGGCTAAGTCCCGATTATACCAGTGCCCTGGTTACCACTGTGAACACATCTTGTCATAACTACAAACACTGATAACTTGGCTGAAAATGAAGTAATTTGACTGAAATTTTCAATATTTTCTTTTTTTCATCATCTATTTTTGAATTATTATAGCAAGAATGACCAACCCTTTATTAAACTCACAAAAGAATAAGGGTAAAAAAAACCATTTCTTCAAACATGATAAGTTGACAAGGTTTTTTTATACTAAAGATTTTGGGTGAGTAGAGTGACGTATGCAATTTAGGTGCACGGATGCACGCAAATACATAAAATTTGTTACCTATATTTACATACAACTGAACTACTAGTTTGTTACCTATATTTACATACAACCGTGCACTACTACAGTTTGTTACCTATATTTACATACAACAGTATATTACTACAGTTTGTTACCTATATGAGAATATTTTTAGATGTTCTAGACAATGTGAGAAGAAGCTGTTTCGTACATAACGTGTAAGTTAATTGAAGCAATGCCTTGGATATGGATCACCGAAATGTGAATCATTATTATAAACTATACTTTAATATAATCTTACCATTACATATTACAGACGCGTCTCCAGTATGAGAACACCCGCCAACAGAATAACGACTATATCTACATTCAGTTAAATACTCTTCACGTCCAGTACAGTATACCCAGGCTACTATATTCCCACGTCCCTCTCCAAAGTAGGCTCTGTGTTTACTTATTGCTCCTGTCCTAAAAATATAAAAATATTATTATACGTTCAACTATTCAATGCAAACAAAACTACACTGAATTAATACATAACTATATATTCGTGTACTAATTCGCACAAATACAATAACATTTATTACAGCCAAATATGGCAATATTTTAATTCAAGTACAGCACCAGATACTCTATTAAGATTGTTTTATTGTATAAAGTGTATATATTATTCCGCGTCGTATATTTACCCACTATATCCTAGTTGTCTACAAACAACAGA
Organism: Patella vulgata; assembly: GCF_932274485.2. Classification (NCBI taxonomy): domain Eukaryota; kingdom Metazoa; phylum Mollusca; class Gastropoda; family Patellidae; genus Patella; species Patella vulgata. Next base: position 91,252,865 of record NC_065880.2, read on the forward strand.
TGCTCCTTTATCGTCCCAGAATCCGTCACAAACTGTTTTCCATTCTCTTCTATCAAACACCTCAACTCTTCCTTCATGTGATCCTGATCCATTTACTAGTCGCAACGTAACAACTGAAATAACCGGTTGACTGACTGTCAGAGAACATATTGCCAAAATCTAACTAAAAATATCGACGGAGGGCTAAGGAAAACACAAATGGGTTATTCCAATATTAATTCTTACTTGAACATGATTTTTTTCAAAACTTTTCTACGGTAACTTTATAATTTCCCTTTGTAAATAAGTCTGAAAGTCAATATCGTCTATTATACGGATACATAACTCGACACAAACTAGGAATACCCTACACATAACCCAGGTGTGTAACTACTGACTGATTAATGTACAATGTATCATGTATGTTATTTGATCTCTCCGTTTTTTCATCTTATCCAAACAGATTCGTTAAGATTGAAATCCGGACTTCATATAGGCCACGTTACTAAATGACGAAGGACGATCATAGATATCAAAAATTATAAACTAAAACCCCTTTCGTGTATGTTAAAATGCAGGGGCTATTAACAAATTGTCTCGATCGTTTAATTATTTTTTCTGAACAAGGTCATCGACTTCATGTGTATGTAGTGATCAATCTAACTTTACCACGAGTCTTGTAATATCTTTAGTTTAAATTAAAGGACCGATATACAAACATATTGTTAATATATGTCCTGTAAGAATGACTGGTTACTGTTTCTATAGACTTACATTTACAAACGACCGAGGCATCAGGTGCACCACTGCATTCTCCGATTCTAAAATCTGGATGTTTGCAGTTGGATAAAGATGACTCATTTCCTTTACAATTAATATTCGACACCAGAATGGGACCTGACCCTTTACCAAAATCAACATTAATATCAGGATCAACGCCTTCATTGCTAAATAGAAAGATTATAAACAAAATGTTGATTATAATATTAACATTAAACATACATTATGCAAGAGCTAAATTTGTCTATTGCAGGTCTTTCTTTAGGCCTGAAATGCTATCTCAATTATTAATTAGACATTAATTAACCTATCTAAACCATAATCAACTCTAGATTTACTGCATTACTTTCCTTTACGATTTAACAATTAAATGGATAATCGAGACTATGCTGCTTGTACTGACTGTAATAATGATGATCGAGGCTAGGCGGAAATTTCAAGGGCTTAGTTCTCGGTGCATAGTGGATCAATTTAAATGAAATTTTCAGCAAATTGCCTTTATATTATCTAGTTTTTAACTATTATAGTGATAACTGTCAACTCGTTATCGAATCTCCCATAATGTATCTTTAATATCAGGAAAGATTATATAGAAGGATAATACATACAATGGATTGAGTAGAAATGTTTTTATCTGTCGACTGTTGAACACGAAATCAGTTATATCCCACATTGGTTTTATCTACTGGTTTTTGACCGATATAACAAACCAACATATAAAAAAATCAGTTATGATCATCAAAGTTCAAAATATATGTAAGTAACGAATTGAATGGGGTGAATTTAATTAAAAGATGTAGTGGTAAAATTATCGTTATCTTTTATATAGAATTGGAAGACATTGGAGATTCATACTTGTTAAATCCTAATTGACGACACACTACATGAGCTTCTTTCTGTCCAAAACCATCAGGACAAACTCTTCCAAATGAGCCGTTGTGCCATACCATCACTCGTCCTTCCACAGAATTGGATCCTCCTACCAAAGTTACAACTGCGGACAAAATATAATTAAATGGCTATCAAGAATCACCCGTGCTTAGAAATAAAATAGGGTTTAACGCTGCACGCCGTACAATGCGGCATACGGGAAATTTTTCCCGGACCCTGGTGCTACTGCCTATACTCTTACTTTGAATTCCAACCGTTAAGGTTTAGTTTACATGCACGATTATATACTGTCCTTGCCAGACTCTCCATATGGCGACTGAATCCATTCATGTGATTTGATGTTTGTTGTTTATTGCTTGCAATGTCCGAGTAGTTTTTGTCGGGACTGTAGGTTTGTGTTTCGGTTGTGTTTGGTTTGTGTGCAGAGCTCCCTCTTCTAATTGAGGTAGAATGTTTAAACATGGTGTATATAATTATGAAGTGAATGCCTTGATGTAGACCAAAGATGATCGATCACACTCTGCTTAGGTCAAGCGATATGATTGATTGGTGCTTTGGGAGACGATAACTTTAATTCTAATTAAGTGAGAATGATAAAAATTTGGTCTATAGATTTATTAAATCAATACGTTGAATAAGTTCGAACATGAACATGTTCTGTTCAGCTTAATTGGAGCAATAGGCAATTTGAATTTAGATAATAATAATAATAATATGATTCATTCTTATATAGCGCATTCTAAAACATAACAATTTACACAGTAAAAAGCATGGCACATTTTCAACGCGCTTTACAAAAAAAAAAATATATATATATATTTAAAATAAGATCTTTACAGATAATAAAACTACATAAGAGGAAAACTTCAGTAAAATTGCAATAAGCTACGCGCTTTACCAAATATAAAAATTAAAAGAAGATTGTTACAGATAATAAAACTACATAAGAGGAAATTTAAGTAAAACTGTAATAAGATATGTAAAAGAGTAACTATAAGATAAAAACTTCAATAAAATTACAATAAGCTACGCGCGTTAATATCCGAAATGGCGTTGGAAAAGAAGAGTTTTGATTAGTTTTTTGAAAGTTTCAATGTTCATCACGGCTCTAATTTCGCATGGCAGTCTATTCCATAATATAGGGGCATATCGTGAAAAGATTCGGTCACCGTAAAATTTATTGTTCGCTCGACCTTTGGGGTAGGCAAGTGATGGTGCTTGGGTAAAACGGGTGACTTTTTGTGGGCGCCTGATGTCGACGAGTTTGCAGAGATATGACGGTGCCATATCGTTCACAATCTTAAATATAGTCAGTAACACTTTGAACTCAATACTTCCAACTACTGAGAGCCAATGTAATCTGAACAAAACGGGTGAGATAGACTCGCGTTTTCTGGTTCTAGTAACCAATCTCGCAGCAGAATTTTGTAGACTTCGCAACTTTTTCAACTGAGTTTTGCCAAGGTTATGATACAAACTGTTACAGTAGTCCAATCTCGATGTTACTAGGGCATGTACTAACTTTTCTGTTGTCTCTTGACTTAACAAACGACTAATGCGACCGATCTTGAATAGTGCAAAAGACACACTCTGACAAGTTTGCTTTATGAAACTTTCTAGTGAACAGTCGGAATCGAAAACTACACCAAGATTACGAACACTGTTAGAATAGGCTCGTTACCAACTCGAACAGACTGACTGGGAACGGAGTCACCAAAACGTGACTGGAAATGAATTACTTCGGTTTTGGAGTCATTCAAAACAAGTTTGTTGTCAAACATCCAGGCTCTGATTTCATTAATGCAAGTCTCTAACGATTGAACTGAAACTTACGGATCTTTACATACTAAATAGAGCTGACTGTCATCTGCATAGATCATGGCATTTAGATTGTGCTTGGTGATGATCTCTTCAATGGGAGGGGTATACAACGTAAACAAGGCCGGGCCCAAAACGGTACCCTGGGGAACACCACGTATCAATACTTCTTTCGAAGAAAAATTATCATCATTAACGACAACAGATTGGGTCCTACCACTCAGGTATGACGTAAACCAGTTCAAAACTGTCCCAGACAGGCCGAAGCGGTTCGTCAGTCTACTCAACAATGTATCATGATCTAGGGTGTCGAATGCAGCACTCAAATCGAGTAGAGAGAGCAATACATGACTTCTAGAATCAAGAGCAGTGGTAATATCATTGTTCATATGAAGAAGAACTGTTTCGCAGCTATGATTGGGCCGGTAGGCAGATTGTCTATCGGTGTATAATGAGTTATCAGATAGATATTTATGTAAACGTTTCATCACAACTTTTTCAAGTATTTTGAACATGAACGGTCGGTAGGTTGGAAACGGGTCGAAAGTTTTTCAAGATTGGTTCAAGTCCAGGTTTCTTCAATAGAGGACGGACCAGGGTGGTCTTAAAGGAGTTGGGTACTGACCCAGTTTTAAGTGATTCATTTATGAGAGCAGTAATGTAGGGGGCAATGCAGTCCACATGTTTCTTTACTAGTTGTGTAGGAGCCGGGTCAAGTCCACAAGACTTGTTTGGGGCGTTCATGATCAACTTCTTTACCTCGTCTACAGAAACTGATTCAAAAGTGTCAAGTGTGGATGTACAAGTCTTCTCTTGCTGGACAGGCACAGAGGAAGTGAACTTTTCGCATAACTTATCTACCTTTTCTATGAAAAATGTGGACAGCATGTCAGCTGCGGCTTGCTTTGAAGTTGCCGATTCAGGGATGACATCATTCACAGCAGTTTTCTGACCAATCATATCATCAACAATCTTGAAAAGACCCTTTGAGTCAGCATTTTCAATCTGATCTTTGTGGTGTTCAACTTTAGTGTTTTCAACAAGTTCACTGTATTTCTTCTTCTCGGAGTTAAGAATGTCTTGGTCAATCTCAAGACGGTCACTTGAAATAAATTGTCTTTCAGCTTTTCTGAAAGCTTTCCGAGCTTCCGAAATATTGTCATTGAAGATATAGAGCTCGATATCTTCGATTATATTTGAGTGAACGGGGTGAAACTGTTAAGTGTAAGCAGAGCAATAAGCAACTTGAATTACTGCAAGACTTTGGTGCTCGACAACTTCGATTCTATTTGTGTTAGAGGTGTGAAACTTGGTGGATACTTTCTATTCACCAATAGTCTTTTTCTAATGGGGCTAAGTAAAGACTTCTGTCTGATAATAACAATAATAATAATAATAAGAAGAAGAAGGAAATCGTCTTATATCGCGCTCAGTTATGTCCGCTGGTCATTTCTAAGCGCTTCACAGTGAGTTCAACTACTGTTCTTTCACAAATATTTGCTAAACAGATGCGTCTTTATAATCCGTGAATGGCATTTGGCGATTGAACATAATATAACACAACACAGTTCTATGGATAACAATCTCTATATTATATACACACGACGTTTCGACAAGAATTCACTGGTCGTTATCAAGCATACAAATTACAAATGAGAAAACAAATTGTGACAGTGTTATAAATAGGTACATTGAACAATAATAAGAGAAACCAGAAGTTAAAAATTGACTTAAAACTTGAAAATAGAGATGTCGTGTGCATCTGTCGGGAAGCTCATTCCATAAATATGCACCACGAACTGGTAAAGGGTATTTTCCATACAATTTATTATAACTGGGAAACGAAATCAGTGCAGTGACAGAAAACATGGCTTTATGGATAGTTGTCAGAATTTTATAGTCAATTCTGTCTTCAACAACCAATAGAGTTGTATAAGTTTATTGGTGATGTGATCTGATTTTTTAGATCGAGTGACTAAACGAGCTGCATTATTTTTAGAAACCTCGTGATGTTTTAAACAATATGTTGGTGCTCCTGCTAGCAGTCCGGTTGCAAAATCAAGTTGAGATAGCACTAGCGATGACACTACTTTTGCGGAAATGTTGTCACTAAACCTTTCTTATTATCTGGTTGATTTGCGGAGAGGATGACATTATTTCATCCATCATATATCCCAGATTTTTAGTTTCCTTTGTTAGATAGATGGTGTAGTTTCCGACTTTTAAACCAGGAATTTCTCTAATGTGTTTTTTTTTATCTGAGATTTAGGATACATAAACAAAAATTCAGTTTTTTCATCATTTACTTTAAGTTTGTTGACAGACATCCATAGGCGAATATCAGTCAAACATGTTTCTATTTTATGTATTGATTCTCGCAATGATCCAGGGTTAGAAATACCAAACGAACAATACAACTGAGTGTCAACAGCATTGAACATTTTGTCTTCGGTTAAGAGGTCCAAGTTGAAGCAGTTATAGCAAAAATAATAAGGACCCAGAGCTGATCCTTGGGGAACTCCAATGGACAACGAGACTGGGTCTGAGAGCGTTCCCCTATTATTATTTGCTGACTCCTGTTTTGAAGGTAAGATTGAAGCCAAATAGCACATTTCCTGTGATATCGACCAGATTTTCTAGTCTGCTAAAAAGTATTTAGTGGCCGATAGTGTCGAACGCTGCACCTAAAGTGAGTTTCTAAGATAGAGGGATGGGTTGGGGGAGTAGAAGAAACAACTAATTTGGGACGTCTACTTTAATGGCGCGAGTCTTGTTAGGACAGTCTGTAGTCTTCGGATGGGCGGGATGACAAAAAAACTGTGGATGACACGAAAAACCCGTGGAATGCAGTAGCAGTATGCTAAACGAAGCAAGCGTAGTAATTGTGCCGAAACATTGCCCACATTGCACGTCTCATCCCTTTTAACACTCCCACCTCACCCGTCTATCTTAGAAACTCACCTAAATCCTCTTCCAAGGCAATCAACACTGGAAATAAGTTCATCTGGCAACAATAACATTAATCCTTAATATGTAAACATCGCTGACAAGCAATCGTATACCCGTAGTGCTGTTCACTGAGCTAGTGAAAATTCAGCTAAGGCACAATCTACCATTTTATTCCTTAATTGGGTGCATTTCAAATCCACGTCCTTACAATATCATACATATACCTGTCGTAATGCCTGTTTAAGCATATACATGACATAAACAATGACTTCACTGCAATGTTTTTGGTAACCCAGGCTAACAAATTGTATAATTTCCACGGTATTCTATACTAATTCCCCTTTTCACAAGAGTAGTTCCTTCTTCTGGCGCTAACGTCAGAAATAGTAAAGAACCTACGCGCAATAAAGCATATTATCTTTATTTGAAACACAATTCCTGCATGTCCCTTCCATGCTTCTGTAGGCTACAATCGAAATATTAATTCGTTCAAACGAGATAATTAATTCGTTCAAACGAGATAATTAATTCGTCCAAACGAGATAATTAATTCGTTCAAACGAGATACTAATTCGTTCGAACGAGATACTAATTCGTTCGAACGAGATACTAATTCGTTCAAACGAGATACTAATTCGTTCAAACGAGATACTAATTCGTTCAAACGAGATAATTAATTCGTTGAAACGAGATTAATTCGTTGAAACGAGATAATTAATTCGTTCAAACGAGATACTAATTCGTTCAAACGAGATAATTAATTCGTTCAAACGAGATACTTATTCGTTCAAACGAGATACTAATTCGTTCAAACGAATTACTAATTCGTTCAAACGAGATAATTAATTCGTTCAAAAGAGATACTAATTCGTTCAAACGAGATACTAACTCGTTCAAACGGATTAATATTTTTTTTTGTTTGGCACTAATGGGCCTTCGTACCATACAATGCGCCATACGGGAAATTTTGCCCGGATCCTGGCGCCACTGCCAACTCTTACTTTGAATTCCAACCGTTAAGGTTTATTTTACATGCACGATTAGATACTGTCCTTGCCAGACTCTCCGTCCTGTGTCACTGACCACGGGGGCCACGTCGGAAAATCCGTAGGATCTGTCTCATCTAGAATGGTTTCCTATCGTTGTATTTTAATGGTTTGACAATCTATTAAGCAATACATATTATGGGCACTGAATGCTTGCATGTCCGTGTAGTTTGTGTCGTGACGGCAGGTTTGTGTTTTCGGTTTTGTTTGGTTTGTGTACAGAGCCAGCCTTCCTCCCCCTTCTAATTGAGGTAGACTGTTTAAACATGGTGTAGATATTTATGAAGTGAATGCCTTGATGTAGATCAAAAATCACACTCTGCTTAGGTCAATTAGTATGATTGATTGATGCTTTGGGAAATGATAACTTTAATTCTAATTAAGTGAGAATGATAAAACTCGGGTCTATAGATTTATTACATCAATACGTTGACTAAGTTCGATCATGGGCATGTTCTGTTCAGCTTAATTGGAGCAATAGGCAATTTGACTGTAGAGCTCGATAACTTCCGTTATGTTTGAGTGAGAGAGGTGAAAGTGTTCACTGTAAGTTAGATGTGTGAAACTTGGTGGACACTTTCTATTCACCAATAAACATATTCTACTGAGGTTAAATATAGACTTCAGTCTGATTGGTCGAGTCGTTGGAACACACTTTAAACTTGATGTATGTGTTTAATTATGTGAATGACTTTACGGAGTCTGACGATGACCATTTTCCACTAAGGTTAAAGATGCATTCTGTAAGAGCTTAATCAGCCTATTACAGTCAGGTCTTTCTTTTGGTTTTAAATATCATATTAATTATTATGTAGACATGAATTAGCTTAACAGGCCTATAATCAACTCTGTAGACCATCAGATGGCTGAGATTTAAATGGAATTAAACATCGAGACTAAGTCATACTTGCTCAGAATTAAGTAATTTGAATGACATTTTCAATATATTCATTTTTCATTATTTATTTTTAAACTATTATAGCAGGAACGTCCAGCTCTTTATATAAATCTTACATAATGCATCTTTAAGCACAGATAAGCAATTAGATTGGTTTAGACTGAAACTCAGATTATAGTTTCATTACATCAATACCTTGACTGCTTAGACTAAGTGGTGATATGTGATTGGCTGGTCAAATTTATGGAATTTAAAAACGTTCCTATTGGGGTTGACGTTTATTAGGTGAATGTCTTGACGTGGTGTTTGTGTTATTAACATACCTTGACGGAGTCCGATGATGACCATTTGCCACTAAAGTTAACTAAATATAAGCAATTCGATAGGTTCAGACTTTGAAACAAGGAAACATCGATTCTGAAAGAGTGAGAGGGCTGTACCTCGGCTATACATTAACACCTTGACTAAGTTCGGTGAGAATTTTCTACTTAGGCTAAGTAGGATAATGTAAGCGATTGGATTGGTCAAGAATTTAGAACATAACCACCCTACTATTAATCGAGGTAGAATGTTCAGACTTGGTGTAAAATGTTCAAACTTGGTGTAGAATTTCAAACTAGAATGTTCAAACTTGGTGTAGATATCCATTAGGTGATTGTCTTGACTAAATTCAATGATACCCATTATGTATATATAATCCTAACTTATAATTAAGTTTGGTATTCAACGTGGCTTGGGGATGTGGCTCATGAAACAATTACCGGTAGTATACCTATAAAGTATGGTAAGCACTTAATTCCCTAAAACGAAATGGGTTTTAACTTCTTACTGTTATGCTTCGACTGGGCTAATGGAGACGGGCACACGCCATACAGTATGCTATCAGTGAATTTTGCCCGGACAGCGGCACTCTGGCCTACTCTTATATCGAATTCCAACTGCCAACTGATCTTTTACGTGCACGCCAATGTGTACACAGGACCTCGATTTAGTGTATCATTCGAACCGATTGAACAAGCTGCAGTTTGTTACCTATATTTATACAAAACAGTACTACTACAGTTCGTTACATATATTTACATACAACAGTAGTTCTACAGTTTGTTACCTATATTTACATACAACAGTACCACTGCAGTTTTTTACCTGAAGGGGGTTGGGTGGCCGAATGGTTAGCACGTGCGTGCTGTATCATAAAGCCTGTCATTGAGTCAACTGGCGTGGTTTCGAATCCCCGGTTGTACATGGCAAGGAGTAGGGTCGCCTGTCCAACCTCGTGGGTTTTCTCCGGGTCCTCCGGTTTCCTCCTACTGCTAAAGACCCCTACGCGCAAGCGAATTATTGAAATAAAATTAAACCATATGTTAGTCCCGAAATGACCTAGTTTGTGTCATGAGGACGTTAAACCCCATTTCTCTCTCTCTTTTTGTTACCTGAATTTGCATACAACAGTACTACTACAGTTTGTTACCTATATAAGATATTCTAGACAATGTGAGAAGAAGCTATTTCGTACATAACGTGTAAATTAATTGAAGCAATGCCTTGGATATGGATCACCGAAATGTGAATCATTATTATAAACTATATTCATATCTCCACAATACTTTAATATAATCTTATCTTTACAAATTACAGACGAGTCTCTATAATGACCACACCTAACAGAACTATATTTACAGTCAGTTAAATACTCTTCACGTCCATTAGACTTTGGAGCTCGACAACTTCGATTCTCTTTGTGTTAGATGTGTGAAACTAGGTGGACACTTTCTATTCACCAATAAAAATATTCTACTGAGGTTAAATATAGACTTCAGTCTGATTGGTCGAGTCGTTGGAACAAACTTTAAACTTGATGTATGTGTTTAATTATGTGAATGACTTTACGGAGTCTGACGATGACCATTTTCCACTAAGGTTAAAGATGCATTCTGTAAGAGCTAAATCAGCCTATTACAGTCAGGTCTTTCTTTTGGTTTTAAATATCATATTAATTGTTATGTAGACATGGATTAGCTTAACAGGCCTATAATCAACTCTGTAGACCATCAGATGGCTGAGATTTATATGGAACTAGCAGGATACCCGGCTTCGCTCGGGAGTCATAACTCCAAAGCCGGAAGTGGTAGACTAACGCCACCTGGCCTATGTTACTCCCCGGTCCGAGCTACCCCTATACCCCAAATTTCAGACTCGGGGCAGACCTAGTGTAGCCGCCAACCCCGAACAGACCGGCTTCGCTCGGGGGTCATAACTCCGAAACCGGAAGTGGTAGACTAACGCCACCTGGCCTATGTTTCTCCCCGGTCCGAGCTACCCCTATACCCCAAATTTCAGACTCGGGGCAGACCTAGTTTAGCCGCCAACCCCGAACAGACAGACTTCGCTCGGGGGTCATAACTCCGAAACCGGAAGTGGTAGACTAACACCACCTGGCCTATGTTACTCCCCGGTCCGAGCTATCCCTATACCCCAAATTTCAGACTCGGGGCAGACCTAGTGTAGCCGCCAACCCCGAACAGACAGGCAGACAGACAAACGACAGTCACAAATATATATATAGATTAAACATCGAGACTAAGTCATATTTGCTCAGAATTAAGTAATTTGAATGACATTTTCAATATATTCATTTTTCATTATTTATTTTTGAACTATTATAGCAATAACGTCCAGCTCTTTATCTAAATCTTACATAATGCATCTTTAAGCACAGATAAGCAATTGTATTGCTTGAGACTGAAACTCAGATTATAGTTTCATTTCATCAATACCTTGACTGGTTAGGCAAAGTGGCGATATGTGATTGGCTGGTCAAATTTAGGATAATGTAAGCGATTGGATTGGTCAAGAATTTAGAACATAAGAACCCGGCTATTAATCGAGGTAAAATGTTCAGACTTGGTGTAGAATGTTCAGACTTGGTGTAGAATGTTCAAACAAACTTGGTGTCGAATGTTCAAACTTGGTGTAGATATCCATTAGGTGATTGTCTTCACTAAATTCAATGGTACCCATTATATATATATAATCCTAACTTATAATTAATTTATGCTTCGACTGGGCTAATGGAGACGGGCGCACGCCATACAGTATGCTATGAGTGAATTTTGCCCGGACAGCGGCACTCTGGCCTACTCTTATATCGAATTCCAACTGCCAACTGATCTTTTACGTGCACGCCAATGTGTACACGGGACGTCGATTTAGTGTATCATTCGAACCGAATAAACAAGCTGTCCTTTTCAGGTCCCCCGTCCTACACCACTGACAAGGAGAAACCACGCGGAAAATCGCGATGAACTATTTCCCAGAAACCGCCCTGAATACGTAAAACTGAGTAGTCGTTGAAATATTTATTAGCCAGTCACATAGCTATTCAATTGATGAGATCGGTACCCAATATGCGGAGATTAGTATAGATATCTTAAACTATTTACATACAACAGTATACTACTACAGTTTGTTACCTATATTTACATACAACAGTATACTACTACAGTTTGTTACCTATATTTACATACACCAGTATACTACTACAGTCTGTTACCTATATTTACATACAACAATATACTACTACAGTTTGTTACCTATATAAGAAGTTTGCGCAGATATTCTAGAAAATGTGAGAAGAAGCTATTTCGTACATAACGTGTAAATTAATTGAAGCAATGCCTTGGATATGGATCACCGAAATGTGAATCATTATTATAAACTATACTTTAATATAATCTTACCATTACAAATTACAGACGCGTCTCTATTATGATAACACCGGTCAACAGAATAATATCTACAGTCAGTTATATACTCTTCACGTCCAGTACAGTCTACCCGGGTTACTATATTCCCACGTCCCTCTCCAAAGTAGGCGCGGCGTTTACTTATTGCTCCTGTCCTAAAAATATAAAAATATTATTATACGTTCAACTATTCAATTCAAACAAAACTACACTGAATTAATACATAACTATATATTCGTGTACTAATTCGCACAAATACAATAACATTTATTACAGCCAAATATGGCAATATTTTAATTCAAGTACAGCACCAGTTACTGTATTAAGATTGTTTTATTGTATAAAGTGTATATATTATTCCGCGTCGTATATTTACCCATTATATCCTAGTTGTCTACAAACAACAGATGCTTCTTTATCGTCCCACCCCTGGTCACAAACTGTTTTCCATTCTCTTCTATCAAACACCTCAACTCTTCCTTCATGTGATACTGATCCATTTACTAGTCGCACTGGAACAACTGAAATAACCGGTTGACTGACTGTCAGAGAACATATTGCCAAAATCTAACTAAAAATATCGACGGAGGGCTAAGGAAAACACAAATGGTTTATTCCAATATTAATTCTTACTTGAACATGATTTTTTTCAAAACTTTTCTACGGTAACTTTATAATTTCCCTTTGTAAATAAGTCTGAAAGTCAATATCGTCTATTATACGGATACATAACTCGACACAAACACGGAATACCCTACACATAACCCAGGTGTGTAACTACTGACTGATTAATGTACAATGTATCATGTATGTTATTTGATATCTCCGTTTTTTCATCTTATCCAAACAGATTCGTTAAGATTGAAATCCGGACTTCATATAGGCCAGGTTACTAGATGACGAAGGACGATCATAGATATCAAAAATTATAAACTAAAACCCCTTTCGTGTATGTTAAAATGCAGGGGCTATTAACAAATTGTCTCGATCGTTTAATTATTTTTTTCTGAACAAGGTCATCGACTTCATGTGTATGTAGTGATCAATCTAATTTTACCACGAGTCTTGTAATATCTTTAGTTTAAATTAAAGAACCGATATACAAACATATTGTTAATATATGTCCTGTAAGAATGACTGGTTACTGTTTCTATAGACTTACATTTACAAACGACCGAGGCATCAGGTGCACCACTGCATTCTCCGATTCTAAAATCTGGATGTTTGCAGTTGGATAAAGATGACTCATTTCCTTTACAATTAATATTAGACACCAGAATGGGACCTGACCCTTTACCAAAATCAACATTAATATCAGGATCAACGCCTTCATTGCTAAATAGAAAGATTATAAACAAAATGTTGATTATAATATTAACATTAAACATACATTATGCAAGAGCTAAATTTGTCTATTGCAGGTCTTTCTTTAGGCCTGAAATGCTATCTCAATTATTAATTAGACATTAATTGTGATAACTGTCAACTCGTTATCGAATCTCCCATAATGTATCTTTAATATCAGGAAAGATTATATAGAAGGATAATACATACAATGGATTGAGTAGAAATGTTTTTATCTGTCGACTGTTGAACACGAAATCAGTTATATCCCACATTGGTTTTATCTACTGGTTTTTGACCGATATAACAAACCAACATATAAAAAAATCAGTTATGATCATCAAAGTTCAAAATATATGTAAGTAACGAATTGAATGGGGTGAATTTAATTAAAAGATGTAGTGGTAAAATTATCGTTATCTTTTATATAGAATTGGAAGACATTGGAGATTCATACTTGTTAAATCCTAATTGACGACACACTACATGAGCTTCTTTCTGTCCAAAACCATCAGGACAAACTCTTCCAAATGAGCCGTTGTGCCATACCATCACTCGTCCTTCCATAGAATTGGATCCTCCTACCAAAGTTACAACTGCGGACAAAATATAATTAAATGGCTATCAAGAATCACCCGTGCTTAGAAATAAAATAGGGTTTAACGCTGCACGCCGTACAATGCGGCATACGGGAAATTTTTCCCGGACCCTGGTGCTACTGCCTATACTCTTACTTTGAATTCCAACCGTTAAGGTTTAGTTTACATGCACGATTATATACTGTCCTTGCCAGACTCTCCATCATGTGTCACTGACAACGGGGATCACATCGCAAAATCCGTAGGAGCTGTATCATCTAGAATGGTTTCCTATCGTTGTATTTTAATGGTTTGACAATCTATTAAACAATACATATGGCGACTGAATCCATTCATGTGATTTGATGTTTGTTGTTTATTGCTTGCAATGTCCGTGTAGTTTTTGTCGGGACGGTAGGTTTGTGTTTCGGTTGTGTTTGGTTTGTGTGCAGAGCTCCCTCTTCTAATTGAGGTAGAATGTTTAAACTTGGTGTATATAATTATGAAGTGAATGCCTTGATGTAGACAAAAGATGATCGATCACACTCTGCTTAGGTCAAGCGATATGATTGATTGGTGCTTTGGGAGACGATAACTTTAATTCTAATTAAGTGAGAATGATAAAAATTTGGTCTATAGATTTATTACATCAATACGTTGAATAAGTTCGAACATGAACATGTTCTGTTCAGCTTAATTGGAGCAATAGGCAATTTGAATTTAGATAATAATAATAATAATATGATTCATTCTTATATAGCGCATTCTAAAACATAACAATTTACACAGTAAAAAGCATGGCACATTTTCAACGCGCTTTACAAAAAAAAAATATATATATATATTTAAAATAAGATTTTTACAGATAATAAAACTACATAAGAGGAAAACTTCAGTAAAATTGCAATAAGCTACGCGCTTTACCAAATATAAAAATTAAAAGAAGATTGTTACAGATAATAAAACTACATTAGAGGAAATTTAAGTAAAACTGTAATAAGATATGCAAAAGAGTAACTATAAGATAAAAAATTCAATAAAAATAAAATAAGCTACATGCGTTAATATCCGAAATGGCGTTGGAAAAGAAGAGTTTTGATTAGTTTTTTGAAAGTTTCAGTGTTCATCACGGCTCTAATTTCGCATGGCAGTCCATTCCATAATAAAGGGGCATATCGTGAAAAGATTCGGTCACCGTAAAATTTATTGTTCGCTCGACCTTTGGGGTAGGCAAGTGATGGTGCTTGGGTAAAACGGGTGACTTTTTGTGGGCGCCTGATGTCGACGAGTTTGCAGAGATATGACGGTGCCATATCGTTCACAATCTTAAATATAGTCAGTAACACTTTGAACTCAATACTTCCAACTACTGAGAGCCAATGTAATCTGAACAAAACGGGTGAGATAGACTCGCGTTTTCTGGTTCTAGTAACCAATCTCGCAGCAGAATTTTGTAGACTTCGCAACTTTTTCAACTGAGTTTTGCCAAGGTTATGATACAAACTGTTACAGTAGTCCAATCTCGATGTTACTAGGGCATGTACTAACTTTTCTGTTGTCTCTTGACTTAACAAACGACTAATGCGACCGATCTTGAATAGTGCAAAAGACACACTCTGACAAGTTTGCTTTATGAAACTTTCTAGTGAACAGTCGGAATCGAAAACTACACCAAGATTACGAACACTGTTAGATGGTGAAATAGGCTCGTTACCAACTCGAACAACTCGAGTAGAGAGAGCAATACATGACTTCTAGAATCAAGAGCAGTGGTAATATCATTGTTCATATGAAGAAGAACTGTTTCGCAGCTATGATTGGGCCGGTAGGCAGATTGTCTATCGGTGTATAATGAGTTATCAGATAGATATTTATGTAAACGTTTCATCACAACTTTTTCAAGTATTTTGAACATGAACGGTCGGTAGGTTGGAAACGGGTCGAAAGTTTTTCAAGATTGGTTCAAGTCCAGGTTTCTTCAATAGAGGACGGACCAGGGTGGTCTTAAAGGAGTTTGGTACTGACCCAGTTTTAAGTGATTCATTTATGAGAGCAGTAATGTAGGGGGCAATGCAGTCCACATGTTTCTTTACTAGTTGTGTAGGAGCCGGGTCAAGTCCACAAGACTTGTTTGGGGCGTTCATGATCAACTTCTTTACCTCGTCTACAGAAACTGATTCAAAAGTGTCAAGTGTGGATGTACAAGTCTTCTCTTGCTGGACAGGCACAGAGGAAGTGAACTTTTCGCATAACTTATCTACCTTTTCTATGAAAAATGTGGACAGCATGTCAGCTGCGGCTTGCTTTGAAGTTGCCGATTCAGGGATGACATCATTCACAGCAGTTTTCTGACCAATCATATCATCAACAATCTTGAAAAGACCCTTTGAGTCAGCATTTTCAATCTGATTTTTGTGGTGTTCAACTTTAGTGTTTTCAACAAGTTCACTGTATTTCTTCTTCTCGGAGTTAAGAATGTCTTGGTCAATCTCAAGACGGTCACTTGAAATAAATTGTCTTTCAGCTTTTCTGAAAGCTTTCCGAGCTTCCGAAATATTGTCATTGAAGATATAGAGCTCGATATCTTCGATTATATTTGAGTGAACGGGGTGAAACTGTTAAGTGTAAGCAGAGCAATAAGCAACTTGAATTACTGCAAGACTTTGGTGCTCGACAACTTCGATTCTATTTGTGTTAGAGGTGTGAAACTTGGTGGATACTTTCTATTCACCAATAGTCTTTTTCTAATGGGGCTAAGTAAAGACTTCTGTCTGATAATAACAATAATAATAATAATAAGAAGAAGAAAGAAATCGTCTTATATCGCGCTCAGTTATGTCCGCTGGTCATTTCTAAGCGCTTCACAGTGAGTTCAACTACTGTTCTTTCACAAATATTTGCTAAACAGATGCGTCTTTATAATCCGTGAATGGCATTTGGCGATTGAACATAATATAACACAACACAGTTCTATGGATAACAATCACTATATTATATACACACGACGTTTCGACAAGAATTCACTGGTCGTTATCAAGCATACAAATTACAAATGAGAAAACAAATTGTGACAGTGTTATAAATAGGTACATTGAACAATAATAAGAGAAACCAGAAGTTAAAAATTGACTTAAAACTTGAAAATAGAGATGTCGTGTGCATCTGTTGGGAAGCTCATTCCATAAATATGCACCACGAACTGGTAAAGGGTATTTTCCATACAATTTATTATATCTGGGAAACGAAATCAGTGCAGTGACAGAAAACATGGCTTTATGGATAGTTGTCAGAATTTTATAGTCAATTCTGTCTTCAACAACCAATAGAGTTGTATAAGTTTATTGGTGATGTGATCTGATTTTTTAGATCGAGTGACTAAACGAGCTGCATTATTTTTAGAAACCTCGTGATGTTTTAAACAATATTTTGGTGCTCCTGCTAGCAGTCCGGTTGCAAAATCAAGTTGAGATAGCACTAGCGATGACACTACTTTTGCGGAAATGTTGTCACTAAACCTTTCTTATTATCTGGTTGATTTGCGGAGAGGATGACATTATTTCATCCATCATATATCCCAGATTTTTAGTTTCCTTTGTTAGATAGATGGTGCAGTTTCCGACTTTTAAACCAGGAATTTCTCTAATGTGTTTTTTTTTATCTGAGATTTAGGATACATAAACAAAAATTCAGTTTTTTCATCATTTACTTTAAGTTTGTTGACAGACATCCATAGGCGAATATCAGTCAAACATGTTTCTATTTTATGTATTGATTCTCGCAATGATCCAGGGTTAGAAATACCAAACGAACAATACAACTGAGTGTCAACAGCATTGAACATTTTGTCTTCGGTTAAGAGGTCCAAGTGGAAGCAGTTATAGCACAAATAATAAGGACCAAGAGCTGATCCTTGGCGAACTCCAATGGACAACGAGACTGGGTCTGAGAGCGTTCCCCTATTATTATTTGCTGACTCCTGTTTTGAAGGTAAGATTGAAGCCAAATAGCACATTTCCTGTGATATCGACCAGATTTTCTAGTCTGCTAAAAAGTATTTAGTGGCCGATAGTGTCGAAGGCTGCACCTAAAGTGAGTTTCTAAGATAGAGGGGTGGGTGGGGGGGGAGTAGAAGAAACAATTAATTTGGGACGTCTACTTTAATGGCGCGAGTCTTGTTAGAACAGTCTGTAGTCTTCGGATGGGCGGGATGACAAAAAAAAACTGTGGATGACACGAAAAACCCGTGGAATGCAGTAGCAGTATGCTAAACGAAGCAAGCGTAGTAATTGTGCCGAAACATTGCCCACATTGCACGTCTCATCCCTTTTAACACTCCCACCTCACCCGTCTATCTTAGAAACTCACCTAAATCCTCTTCCAAGGCAATCAACACTGGAAATAAGTTCATCTGGCAACAATAACATTAATCCTTAATATGTAAACATCGCTGACAAGCAATCGTATACCCGTAGTGCTGTTCACTGAGCTAGTGAAAATTCAGCTAAGGCACAATCTACCATTTTATTCCTTAATTGGGTGCATTTCAAATCCACGTCCTTACAATATCATACATATACCTGTCGTAATGCCTGTTTAAGCATATACATGACATAAACAATGACTTCACTGCAATGTTTTTGGTAACCCAGGCTAACAAATTGTATAATTTCCACGGTATTCTATACTAATTCCCCTTTTCACAAGAGTAGTTCCTTCTTCTGGCGCTAACGTCAGAAATAGTAAAGAACCTACGCGCAATAAAGCATATTATCTTTATTTGAAACACAATTCCTGCATGTCCCTTCCATGCTTCTGTACGCTACAATCTAAATATTAATTCGTTCAAACGAGATAATTAATTCGTTCAAACGAGATAATTAATTCGTCTAAACGAGATAATTAATTCGTTCAAACGAGATACTAATTCGTTCGAACGAGATACTAATTCGTTCGAACGAGATACTAATTCGTTCAAACGAGATACTAATTCGTTCAAACGAGATAATTAATTCGTTAAAACGAGATTAATTCGTTGAAACGAGATAATTAATTCGTTCAAACGAGATAATGAATTCGTTCAAACGAGATAATTAATTCGTTCAAACGAGATAATTAATTCGTTCAAACGAGATACTTATTCGTTCAAACGAGATACTAATTCGTTCAAACGAATTACTAATTCGTTCAAACGAATTACTAATTCGTTCAAACGAATTACTAATTCGTTCAAACGAGATAATTAATTCGTTCAAAAGAGATACTAATTCGTTCAAACGAGATACTAACTCGTTCAAACGGATTAATATTTTTTTTTTTGTTTGGCACTAATGGGCCTTCGTACCATACAATGCGCCATACGGGAAATTTTGCCGGATCCTGGCGCCACTGCCAACTCTTACTTTGAATTCCAACCGTTAAGGTTTATTTTACATGCACGATTAGATACTGTCCTTGCCAGACTCTCCGTCCTGTGCCACTGACCACGTCGGAAAATCCGTAGGATCTGTCTCATCTAGAATGGTTTCCTATCGTTGTATTTTAATGGTTTGACAATCTATTAAGCAATACATATTATGGGTACTGAATGCTTGCATGTCCGTGTAGTTTGTGTCGTGACGGCAGGTTTGTGTTTTCGGTTTTGTTTGGTTTGTGTACAGAGCCAGCCTTCCTCCCCCTTCTAATTGAGGTAGACTGTTTAAACATGGTGTAGATATTTATGAAGTGAATGCCTTGATGTCGATCAAAAATCACACTCTGCTTAGGTCAATTAGTATGATTGATTGATGCTTTGGGAGATGATAACTTTAATTCTAATTAAGTGAGAATGATAAAACTCGGGTCTATAGATTTATTACATCAATACGTTGACTAAGTTCGATCATGGGCATGTTCTGTTCAGCTTAATTGGAGCAATAAGCAATTTGACTGTAGAGCTCGATAACTTCCGTTATGTTTGAGTGAGAGAGGTGAAAGTGTTCACTGTAAGTTAGATGTGTGAAACTTGGTGGACACTTTCTATTCACCAATAAACATATTCTACTGAAGTTAAATATAGACTTCAGTCTGATTGGTCGAGTCGTTTGAACACACTTTAAACTTGATGTATGTGTTTAATTATGTGAATGACTTGACGGAGTCTGACGATGACCATTTTCCACTAAGGTTAAAGATGCATTCTGTAAGAGCTTAATCAGACTATTACAGTCAGGTCTTTCTTTTGGTTTTAAATATCATATTAATTATTATGTAGACATGAATTAGCTTAACAGGCCTATAATCAACTCTATAGACCATCAGATGGCTGAGATTTAAATGGAATTAAACATCGAGACTAAATCATACTTGCTCAGAATTAAGTAATTTGAATGACATTTTCAATATATTCATTTTTCATTATTTATTTTTGAACTATTATAGCAGGAACGTCCAGCTCTTTATATAAATCTTACATAATGCATCTTTAAGCACAGATAAGCAATTAGATTGGTTGAGACTGAAACTCAGATTATAGTTTCATTACATCAATACCTTGACTGCTTAGACTAAGTGGTGATATGTGATTGGCTGGTCAAATTTATGGAATTTAAAAACGTTCCTATTGGGGTTGACGTTTATTAGGTGAATGTCTTGACGTGGTGTTTGTGTTATTAACATACCTTGACGGAGTCCGATGATGACCATTTGCCACTAAAGTTAACTAAATATAAGCAATTCGATAGGTTCAGACTTTGAAACAAGGAAACATCGATTCTGAAAGAGTGAGAGGGCTGTACCTCGGCTATACATTAACACCTTGACTAAGTTCGGTGAGAATTTTCTACTTAGGCTAAGTAGGATAATGTAAGCGATGGGATTGGTCAAGAATTTAGAACATAACCACCCTACTATTAATCGAGGTAGAATGTTCAGACTTGGTGTAAAATGTTCAAACTTGGTGTAGAATTTCAAACTAGAATGTTCAAACTTGGTGTAGATATCCATTAGGTGATTGTCTTGACTAAATTCAATGATACCCATTATGTATATATAATCCTAACTTATAATTAAGTTTGGTATTCAACGTGGCTTGGGGATGTGGCTCATGAAACAATTACCGGTAGTATACCTATAAAGTATGGTAAGCACTTAATTCCCTAAAACGAAATGGGTTTTAACTTCTTACTGTTATGCTTCGACTGGGCTAATGGAGACGGGCACACGCCATACAGTATGCTATCAGTGAATTTTGCCCGGACAGCGGCACTCTGGCCTACTTTTATATCGAATTCCAACTGCCAACTGATCTTTTACGTGCACGCCAATGTGTACACAGGACCTCGATTTAGTGTATTATTCGAACCGATTGAACACGCTGCAGTTTGTTACCTAAATTTATAC
Source organism: Patella vulgata (assembly GCF_932274485.2). NCBI lineage: Eukaryota > Metazoa > Mollusca > Gastropoda > Patellidae > Patella > Patella vulgata. The sequence goes on from NC_065880.2 coordinate 91,274,271, forward strand.
AAAACAGTACTACTACAGTTCGTTATATATATTTACATACAACAGTAGTTCTACAGTTTGTTACCTATATTTACATACAACAGTACCACTGCAGTTTGTTACCTGAAGGGGGTTGGGTGGCCGAATGGTTAGCACGTGCGTGCTGTATCATAAAGCCTGTCATTGAGTCAACTGGCGTGGTTTCGAATCCCCGGTTGTACATGGCAAGGAGTAGGGTCGCCTGTCCAACCTCGTGGGTTTTCTCCGGGTCCTCCGGTTTCCTCCCACTGCTAAAGATCCCTACGCGCAAGCGAATTATTGAAATAAAATTAAACCATATGTTAGTCCCGAAATGACCTAGTTTGTGTCATGAGGACGTTAAACCCCATTTCTCCCTCTCTCTCTCTCTTTTTGTAACCTGAATTTACATACAACAGTACTACTACAGTTTGTTACCTATATAAGATATTCTAGACAATGTGAGAAGAAGCTATTTCGTACATAACGTGTAAATTAATTGAAGCAATGCCTTGGATATGGATCACCGAAATGTGAATCATTATTATAAACTATATTCATATCTCCACAATACTTTAATATAATCTTATCTTTACAAATTACAGACGAGTCTCTATAATGACCACACCTAACAGAACTATATTTACAGTCAGTTAAATACTCTTCACGTCCATTAGACTTTGGAGCTCGACAACTTCGATTCTTTTTGTGTTAGATGTGTGAAACTAGGTGGCCACTTTCTATTCACCAATAAACATATTCTACTGAGGTTAAATATAGACTTCAGTCTGATTGGTCGAGTCGTTGGAACACACTTTAAACTTGATGTATGTGTTTAATTATGTGAATGACTTTACGGAGTCTGACGATGACCATTTTCCACTAAGGTTAAAGATGCATTCTGTAAGAGCTAAATCAGCCTATTACAGTCAGGTCTTTCTTTTGGTTTTAAATATCATATTAATTGTTATGTAGACATGGATTAGCTTAACAGGCCTATAATCAACTCTGTAGACCATCAGATGGCTGAGATTTATATGGAACTAGCAGGATACCCGGCTTCGCTCGGGAGTCATAACTCCAAAGCCGGAAGTGGTAGACTAACGCCACCTGGCCTATGTTACTCCCCGGTCCGAGCTACCCCTATACCCCAAATTTCAGACTCGGGGCAGACCTAGTGTAGCCGCCAACCCCGAACAGACCGGCTTCGCTCGGGGGTCATAACTCCGAAACCGGAAGTGGTAGACTAACGCCACCTGGCCTATGTTATTCCCCGGTCCGAGGTACCCCTATACCCCAAATTCAGACTCGGGGCAGACCTAGTGTAGCCGCCAACCCCGAACAGACCGGCTTCGCTCGGGGGTCATAACTCCGAAACCGGAAGTGGTAGACTAACGCCACCTGGCCTATGTTATTCCCCGGTCCGAGGTACCCCTATACCCCAAATTCAGACTCGGGGCAGACCTAGTGTAGCCGCCAACCAGGAACAGACCGGCTTCGCTCGGGGGTCATAACTCCGAAACCGGAAGTGGTAGACTAACATCACCTGGCCTATGTTACTCCCCGGTCGGAGCTACCCCTTTACCCCAAATTTCAGACTCGGGGCAGACCTAGTGTAGCCGCCAACCCCGAACAGACCTTCTTCGCTCGGGGGTCATAACTCCGAAACCGGAAGTGGTAGACTAACGCCACCTGGCCTATGTTACTCCCCTGTCCGAGCTACCCCTATACCCCAAATTTCAGACTCGGGGCAGATGTAGCCGCCAACTCCGACAGACTTCGCTCGGGGGTCATAACTCCGAAACCGGAAGTGGTAGACTAACGCCACCTGGCCTGTGTAACTCCCCGGTCCGAGCTACCCCTATATCCCAAATTTCAGACTCGGGGCAGACCTAGTGTAGCCGCCAACCCCGAACAGATTGGCTTCGCTCGGGGGTCATAGCTCCGAAACCGGAAGTGGTAGACTTACGCCACCTGGCCTATGTTACTCCCCGGTCCGAGCTTCCCCTATATCCCAAATTTCAGACTCGGGGCAGACCTAGTGTAGCCGCCAACCCCGAACAGACAGACAGACAGACAAACGACAGTCACAAATATATATATAGATTAAACATCGAGACCAAGTCATACTTGCTCAGAATTAAGTAATTTGAATGACATTTTCAATATATTCATTTTTCATTATTTATTTTTGAACTATTATAGCAATAACGTCCAGCTCTTTATCTAAATCTTACATAATGCATCTTTAAGCACAGATAAGCAATTGTATTGCTTGAGACTGAAGCCTCAGATTATAGTTTCATTTCATCAATACCTTGACTGGTTAGGCAAAGTGGCGATATGTGATTGGCTGGTCAAATTTAGGATAATGTAAGCGATTGGATTGGTCAAGAATTTAGAACATAAGAACCCGGCTATTAATCGAGGTAAAATGTTCAGACTTGGTGTAGAATGTTCAGACTTGGTGTAGAATGTTCAAACTTGGTGTCGAATGTTCAAACTTGGTGTAGATATCCATTAGGTGATTGTCTTCACTAAATTCAATGATACCCATTATATATATATAATCCTAACTTATAATTAATTTATGCTTCGACTGGGCTAATGGAGACGGGCGCACGCCATACAGTATGCTATGAGTGAATTTTGCCCGGACAGCGGCACTCTGGCCTACTCTTATATCGAATTCCAACTGCCAACTGATCTTTTACGTGCACGCCAATGTGTACACGGGACGTCGATTTAGTGTATCATTCGAACCGAATAAACAAGCTGTCCTTTTCAGGTCCCCCGTCCTACACCACTGACAAGGAGAAACCACGCGGAAAATCGCGATGAACTATTTCCCAGAAACCGCCCTGAATACGTAAAACTGAGTAGTCGTTGAAATATTTATTAGCCAGTCACATAGCTATTCAATTGATGAGATCGGTACCCAATATGCGGAGATTAGTATAGATATCTTAAACTATTTACATACAACAGTATACTACTACAGTTTGTTACCTATATTTACATACAACAGTATACTACTACAGTTTGTTACCTATATTTACATACACCAGTATACTACTACAGTTTGTTACCTATATTTACATACAACAATACACTACTACAGTTTGTTACCTATATAAGAAGTTTGCGCAGATATTCTAGAAAATGTGAGAAGAAGCTATTTCGTACATAACGTGTAAATTAATTGAAGCAATGCCTTGGATATGGATCACCGAAATGTGAATCATTATTATAAACTATACTTTAATATAATCTTACCATTACAAATTACAGACACGTCTCTAGTATGAGAACACCCGCCAACAGAACTATATTTACAGTCAGTTAAATACTCTTCACGTCCATTACAGCCTAACCCGATTACTATATTCCCACGTCCCTCTCCAAAGTAGGCGCGGCCTTTACTTATTGCTCCTGTCCTAAAAATATTATTATACGTTCAACTATTCAATGCAAACAAAACTACACTGAATTAATACATAACTATATATTCGTGTACTAATTCGCACAAATACAATAACATTTATTACAGCTAAATATGGCAATATTTTAATTCAAGTACAGCACCAGTTACTGTATTAAGATTGTTTTATTGTATAAAGTGTATATATTATTCCGCGTCGTATATTTACCCACTATATCCTAGTTGTCTACAAACAACAGATGCTTCTTTATCGTCCCACCACACGTCACAAACTGTTTTCCATTTTCTTCTATCAAACACCTCAACTCTTCCTTCGTGTGATCCTGATCCATTTACTAGTCGCAACGGAACAACTGAAATAACCGGTTGACTGACTGTCAGAGAACATATTGCCAAAATCTAACTAAAAATATCGACGGAGGGCTAAGGAAAACACAAATGGGTTATTCCAATATTAATTCTTACTTGAACATGATTTTTTTCAAAACTTTTCTACGGTAACTTTATAATTTCCCTTTGTAAATAAGTCTGAAAGTCAATATCGTCTATCATACGGATACATAACTCGACACAAACTAGGAATACCTACACATAACCCAGGTGTGTAACTACTGACTGATTAATGTACAATGTATCATGTATGTTATTTGATCTCTCCGTTTTTTCATCTTATCCAAACAGATTCGTTAAGATTGAAATCTGGACTTCATATAGGCCACGTTACTAAATGACGAAGGACGATCATAGATATCAAAAATTATAAACTAAAACCCCTTTCGTGTATGTTAAAATGCAGGGGCTATTAACAAATTGTCTCGATCGTTTAATTATTTTTTCTGAACAAGGTCATCAACTTCATGTGTATGTAGTGATCAATCTAACTTTACCACGAGTCTTGTAATATCTTTAGTTTAAATTAAAGGACCGATATACAAACATATTGTTAATATATGTCCTGTAAGAATGACTGGTTACTGTTTCTATAGACTTACATTTACAAACGACCGAGGCATCAGGTGCACCACTGCATTCTCCGATTCTAAAATCTGGATGTTTGCAGTTGGATAAAGATGACTCATTTCCTTTACAATTAATATTCGACACCAGAATGGGACTTGACCCTTTACCAAAATCAACATTAATATCAGGATCAACGCCTTCATTGCTAAATAGAAAGATTATAAACAAAATGTTGATTTTAATATTAACATTAAACATACATTATGCAAGAGCTAAATCTGTCTATTGCAGGTCTTTCTTTAGGCCTGAAATGCTATCTCAATTATTAATTAGACATTAATTAACCTATCTAAACCATAATCAACTCTAGATTTACTGCATTACTTTCCTTTACGATTTAACAATTAAATGGATAATCGAGACTATGCTGCTTGTACTGACTGTAATAATGATGATCGAGGCTAGGCGGAAATTTCAAGGGCTTAGTTCTCGGTGCATAGTGGATCAATTTAAATGAAATTTTCAGCAAATTGCCTTTATATTATCTAGTTTTTAACTATTATAGTGATAACTGTCAACTCGTTATCGAATCTCCCATAATGTATCTTTAATATCAGGAAAGATTATATAGAAGGATAATACATACAATGGATTGAGTAGAAATGTTTTTATCTGTCGACTGTTGAACACGAAATCAGTTATATCCCACATTGGTTTTATCTACTGGTTTTTGACCGATATAACAAACCAACATATAAAAAAATCAGTTCAAAATATATGTAAGTAACGAATTGAATGGGGTGAATTTAATTAAAAGATGTAGTGGTAAAATTATCGTTATCTTTTATATAGAATTGGAAGACATTGGAGATTCATACTTGTTAAATCCTAATTGACGACACACTACATGAGCTTCTTTCTGTCCAAAACCATCAGGACAAACTCTTCCAAATGAGCCGTTGTGCCATACCATCACTCGTCCTTCCATAGAATTGGATCCTCCTACCAAAGTTACAACTGCGGACAAAATATAATTAAATGGCTATCAAGAATCACCCGTGCTTAGAAATAAAATAGGGTTTAATGCTGCACGCCGTACAATGCGGCATACGGGAAATTTTTCCCGGACCCTGGTGCTACTGCCTATACTCTTACTTTGAATTCCAACCGTTAAGGTTTAGTTTACATGCACGATTATATACTGTCCTTGCCAGACTCTCCATCATGTGTCACTGACAACGGGGATCACATCGCAAAATCCGTAGGAGCTGTATCATCTAGAATGGTTTCCTATCGTTGTATTTTAATGGTTTGACAATCTATTAAACAATACATATGGCGACTGAATCCATTCATGTGATTTGATGTTTGTTGTTTATTGCTTGCAATGTCCGTGTAGTTTTTGTCGGGACGGTAGGTTTGTGTTTTCGGTTGTGTTTGGTTTGTGTGCAGAGCTCCCTCTTCTAATTGAGGTAGAATGTTTAAACATGGTGTATATAATTATGAAGTGAATGCCTTGATGTAGACCAAAGATGATCGATCACACTCTGCTTAGGTCAAGCGATATGATTGATTGGTGCTTTGGGAGACGATAACTTTAATTCTAATTAAGTGAGAATGATAAAAATTTGGTCTATAGATTTATTAAATCAATACGTTGAATAAGTTCGAACATGAACATGTTCTGTTCAGCTTAATTGGAGCAATAGGCAATTTGAATTTAGATAATAATAATAATAATATGATTCATTCTTATATAGCGCATTCTAAAACATAACAATTTACACAGTAAAAAGCATGGCACATTTTCAACGCGCTTTACAAAAAAAAAAAATATATATATATTTAAAATAAGATTTTTACAGATAATAAAACTACATAAGAGGAAAACTTCAGTAAAATTGCAATAAGCTACGCGCTTTACCAAATATAAAAATTAAAAGGAGATTGTTACAGATAATAAAACTACATAAGAGGAAATTTAAGTAAAACTGTAATAAGATATGTAAAAGAGTAACTATAAGATAAAAACTTCAATAAAATTACAATAAGCTACGCGCGTTAATATCCGAAATGGCGTTGGAAAAGAAGAGTTTTGATTAGTTTTTTGAAAGTTTCAATGTTCATCACGGCTCTAATTTCGCATGGCAGTTTATTCCATAATATAGGGGCATATCGTGAAAAGATTCGGTCACCGTAAAATTTATTGTTCGCTCGACCTTTGGGGTAGGCAAGTGATGGTGCTTGGGTAAAACGGGTGACTTTTTGTGGGCGCCTGATGTCGACGAGTTTGCAGAGATATGACGGTGCCATATCGTTCACAATCTTAAATATAGTCAGTAACACTTTGAACTCAATACTTCCAACTACTGAGAGCCAATGTAATCTGAACAAAACGGGTGAGATAGACTCGCGTTTTCTGGTTCTAGTAACCAATCTCGCAGCGACCGATCTTGAATAGTGCAAAAGACACACTCTGACAAGTTTGCTTTATGAAACTTTCTAGTGAACAGTCGGAATCGAAAACTACACCAAGATTACGAACACTGTTAGATGGTGAAATAGGCTCGTTACCAACTCGAACAGACTGACTGGGAACGGAGTCACCAAAACGTGACTGGAAATGAATTACTTCGGTTTTGGAGTCATTCAAAACAAGTTTGTTGTCAAACATCCAGGCTCTGATTTCATCAATGCAAGTCTCTAACGATTGAACTGAATAGAGCTGACTGTCATCTGCATAGATCATGGCATTTAGATTGTGCTTGGTGATGATCTCTTCAATGGGAGGGGTATACAACGTAAACAAGGCCGGGCCCAAAACGGTACCCTGGGGAGCACCACGTATCAATACTTCTTTCGAAGAAAAATTATCATCATTAACGACAACAGATTGGGTCCTACCACTCAGGTATGACGTAAACCAGTTCAAAACTGTCCCAGACAGGCCGAAGCGATTCGTCAGTCTACTCAACAATGTATCATGATCTAGGGTGTCGAATGCAGCACTCAAATCGAGTAGAGAGAGCAATACATGACTTCTAGAATCAAGAGCAGTGGTAATATCATTGTTCATATGAAGAAGAACTGTTTCGCAGCTATGATTGGGCCGGTAGGCAGATTGTCTATCGGTGTATAATGAGTTATCAGATAGATATTTATGTAAACGTTTCATCACAACTTTTTCAAGTATTTTGAACATGAACGGTCGGTAGGTTGGAAACGGGTCGAAAGTTTTTCAAGATTGGTTCAAGTCCAGGTTTCTTCAATAGAGGACGGACCAGGGTGGTCTTAAAGGAGTTGGGTACTTCCCCAGTTTTAAGTGATTCATTTATGAGAGCAGTAATGTAGGGGGCAATGCAGTCCACATGTTTCTTTACTAGTTGTGTAGGAGCCGGGTCAAGTCCACAAGACTTGTTTGGGGCGTTCATGATCAACTTCTTTACCTCGTCTACAGAAACTGATTCAAAAGTGTCAAGTGTGGATGTACAAGTCTTCTCTTGCTGGACAGGCACAGAGGAAGTGAACTTTTCGCATAACTTATCTACCTTTTCTATGAAAAATGTGGACAGCATGTCAGCTGCGGCTTGCTTTGAAGTTGCCGATTCAGGGATGACATCATTCACAGCAGTTTTCTGACCAATCATATCATCAACAATCTTGAAAAGACCCTTTGAGTCAGCATTTTCAATCTGATCTTTGTGGTGTTCAACTTTAGTGTTTTCAACAAGTTCACTGTATTTCTTCTTCTCGGAGTTAAGAATGTCTTGGTCAATCTCAAGACGGTCACTTGAAATAAATTGTCTTTCAGCTTTTCTGAAAGCTTTCCGAGCTTCCGAAATATTGTCATTGAAGATATAGAGCTCGATATCTTCGATTATATTTGAGTGAACGGGGTGAAACTGTTAAGTGTAAGCAGAGCAATAAGCAACTTGAATTACTGCAAGACTTTGGTGCTCGACAACTTCGATTCTATTTGTGTTAGAGGTGTGAAACTTGGTGGATACTTTCTATTCACCAATAGTCTTTTTCTAATGGGGCTAAGTAAAGACTTCTGTCTGATAATAACAATAATAATAATAAGAAGAAGAAGAAAGAAATCGTCTTATATCGCGCTCAGTTATGTCCGCTGGTCATTTCTAAGCGCTTCACAGTGAGTTCAACTACTGTTCTTTCACAAATATTTGCTAAACAGATGCGTCTTTATAATCCGTGAATGGCATTTGGCGATTGAACATAATATAACACAACACAGTTCTATGGATAACAATCACTATATTATATACACACGACGTTTCGACAAGAATTCACTGGTCGTTATCAAGCATACAAATTACAAATGAGAAAAAAATTGTGACAGTGTTATAAATAGGTACATTGAACAATAATAAGAGAAACCAGAAGTTAAAAATTGACTTAAAACTTGAAAATAGAGATGTCGTGTGCATCTGTCGGGAAGCTCATTCCATAAATATGCACCACGAACTGGTAAAGGGTATTTTCCATACAATTTATAATAACTGGGAAACGAAATCAGTGCAGTGACAGAAAACATGGCTTTATGGATAGTTGTCAGAATTTTATAGTCAATTCTGTCTTCAACAACCAATAGAGTTGTATAAGTTTATTGGTGATGTGATCTGATTTTTTAGATCGAGTGACTAAACGAGCTGCATTATTTTTAGAAACCTCGTGATGTTTTAAACAATATTTTGGTGCTCCTGCTAGCAGTCCGGTTGCATAATTCAGGTGAGATAGCACTAGCGATGACACTACTTTTGCGCAAATGTTGTCACTAAACCTTTCTTATTATCTGGTTGATTTGCGGAGAGGATGACATTATTTCATCCATCATATATCCCAGATTTTTAGTTTCCTTTGTTAGATAGATGGTGCAGTTTCCGACTTTTAAACCAGGAATTTCTCTAATGTGTTTTTTTTATCTGAGATTTAGGATACATAAACAAAAATTCAGTTTTTTCATCATTTACTTTAAGTTTGTTGACAGACATCCATAGGCGAATATCAGTCAAACATGTTTCTATTTTATGTATTGATTCTCGCAATGATCCAGGGTTAGAAATACCAAACGAGCAATACAACTGAGTATCAAGAGCATTGAACATTTTTTCTTCGGTTAAGAGGTCCAAGTGGAAGCAGTTATAGCAAAAATAATAAGGACCCAGAGCTGATCCTTGGGGAACTCCAATGGACAACGAAACTGGGTCTGAGAACGTTCCCCTATTATTATTTGCTGACTCCTGTTTTGAAGGTAAGATTGAAGCCAAATAGCACATTTCCTGTGATATCGACCAGATTTTCTAGTCTGCTAATAAGTATTTAGTGGCCTATAGTGTCGAACGCTGCACCTAAAGTAGCTAAGTCTCTAATTCAATATCATCCAAAGTCTTACACATTAAAAACACGAATTATTTGTCAATTCAAATCAAAATTGATGTTGTAATCTTACCGGGAAAAGGTAGGCTTCTGATATCCAATATTTATAACAAAATAAACATTTTACCATTGGTACACGAATCGTGTACCATAGTGCGTTTCAGCGTCACTTCTAACAGGTGACCAGAACGAACGAGGCTAGATATATTCAACAACTCATGTCAAACGGTGAAGCCATATCTTATCTGAAGAGCATGCGCAATAGGCTGGGATAACCAGGCGCTATAAATTGGCACTTGGTTGAGACGCATGCCGTATTTCGCTGGACATAACTGATTGAATGTAAATCAGTTTATATACAATCAGATTGTATTATTATATGCGTTGCGACACATTTGGGTCAATTTCTGGGTCCCAAATATTACCGATTTAGCTCCTCCTTTAACTCTAACAAGACCAATAATATTCCACAGTTGCTATCTCAAGAAGTGTTAATGTCCGATCGCGATTTTATTTTCAGTAGATCTGTCTCTATACTGTGACCTATATGCAAATTGTAGAGGTTCATGAAGATTATCTAGATGTGCTGTGATTTGTTGCGCTACGACCTACTCAAGAACTTTTTCAAGGAATGGTAAATTAGAAACCGGTCTATAATTCCTTAAAATATCTTGATCAAGACTATGTTTCTTTAATAGTGGCAGTACTAATACGCATTTCAAAGATGTAGGTACTGTTGCTGACAACAGGGAAGTATTTATAATCTTGTTGATGATGTCAATAAGAGAATCGAGCACAAGCCTCTCCTTGAGTAACCACGTTGGAACCGGATCAAGAGTGCAGGTTGCAGATTTCGCCCTAAGTATCGTAGCCTTAACAGTATCGGTTGTCACAGACTCAAATACTTTGAGATTAGAAATTGAAAGTGAGGAGATATCGGGAAAAGGATCAATATCATGGGTTTCGCTGTTGAGCTTTTTTCTTAAAGACCACACAAGATGAGAAACCTACATTGCATGTACGTATAGCCAATGGCTACTATATCAACTTTACGGTAAGTTCACACCAATCTGATTACAATTAATTCGGCTGTTAACGTTTAAGTATCCGACACGCCAAAACACTTTACAATCTCTCAATCACGACCTTATTACGGTTGATTGGCTGGTGACTACACATAGTATATACATTATCTATACAATATATCACTCTCTGTACAATAAATCACTGTCTATACACACCACTAGTGGACAAGTGTCTATTGACGGTCCAATTAACATGTGACTGGCCTAATCATAATCACCGAATTATCGTCTTGCATTGTTATAGATTAAACATTTGTGATTGGAATATTTTAGAGTGAATTTAAAATGCCGTATCATGCCGAATATCCATTTAAGCTGCCTTTGTTTAAATGGGCCACGTGGCAAATGAAGACGACCCAAGCAATTAGCGCATTTACAGGTAATTTGGATAACCCCGTAATACTTGATATCCCAAACTATTCTTTATAAGTACCAGTCATTTGTTGATATATTCATTAGTAGCTATATCTATCTATATATATATATTTGTGACTGTCGTTTGTCTGTCTGTCTGTCTGTTTGTCTGTCTGTCTGTCTGTTCGGGGTTGGCGGCTACACTAGGTCTGCCCCGAGTCTGAAATTTGGGGTATAGGGGTAGCTCGGACCGGGAAGTAACACAGGCCAGGTGGCGTTAGTCTACCACTTCCGGTTTCGGAGTTATGACCCCCAAGCGAAGCCGGTCTGTTCGAGGTTGGCGACTACACTGGATCTGCCCCGAGTCTGAAATTTGTGGTATAGGGGTAGCTTGGACCGGGGAGTAACATAGGCCAGGTGGCGTTAGTCTACCACTTCCGGTTTCGGAGTTATGACCCCCGAGCGAAGCCGGTCTGTTCGGGGTTGGCGGCTACACTAGGTCTGCCCCCAGTCTGAAATTTAGGGTATAGGGGTAGCTTGGACAGGGCAGTAACATAGGCCAGGTGGCGTTAGTCTACCACTTCCGGTTTCGGAGTTATGACTCCCGAGCGAAGTCGGTCTGTTCGGGGTTGGCGGCTACATCTGCCCCGAGTCTGAAATTTGGGGTAAAGGGGTAGCCCGGACCGGGGAGTAACATAGGCCAGGTGGCGTTAGTCTACCACTTCCGGTTTCGGAGTTATGACCCCCGAGCTAAGCCGGTCTGTTCGGGGTTGGCGACTACACTAGGTCTGCCCCGAGTCTGAAATTTGGGATATACGGGTAGCTCGGACCGGGGAGTAACATAGGCTAGGTGACGTTAGTCTACCACTTCCGGTTTCGGAGTTATGACCCCCAAGCGAAGTCTGTCTGTTCGGGGTTGGCGGCTACACTAGGTCTGCCCCGAGTCTGAAATTTGGGGTATAGGGGTAGCTCGGACCGGGGAGTAACATAGGCCAGGTGGCGTTAGTCTACCACTTCCGGTTTCGGAGTTATGAACCCCGAGCGAAGTCTGTCTGTTCAGGGTTGGCGGCTACACTAGGTCTGCCCCGAATCTGAAATTTGGAGTATAGGGGTAGCTCGGACCGGGGAGTAACATAGGCCAGGTGGCGTTAGTCTACCACTTCCGGTTTCGGAGTTATGACCCCGAGCGAAGCCGGTCTATTCGGGGTTGGCGGCTACACTAGGTCTGCCCCGAGTCTGAAATTTGGGGTATAGGGGTAACTCGGACCGGGGAGTAACATAGGCCAGGTGGCGTTAGTCTACCACTTCCGGTTTCGGAGTGTGGATTTGACTTCATTACTTAACAGTACAAATAAATTTTTGGGTAACCATCTAAATCGAGTAACAGATTGAGAAGGGTCATCTAACTATCTTTGTGTATCATCTATATATATATTTGTGACTGTCGTTTGTCTGTCTGTCTGTCTGTCTGTTCCTAGAACAATGGTGTTATAAACTATAGTCCATCTCTTTTTTAAGAATAAAACTGCATTGATTTTAACAAATTTAACTTTTATTAAATAACATTAAATAATTTACACATATACAAATGTATTGATTTTAACAAATTTAACATTTATTAAATAAAATAATTTACATATATAAAAAATGCATCATGGATGACAAAAACGTATCAACTTTAATTTTTACATTATCTGGTTGATTATTGTGTTCGGATCCAATAGTGGTAAGAACATCATTCTTGGTGTTTACAATAGCTGGACGGTATTTGGTCTGCTTGACTTTATTTGTGTATTATATTTCGGCCTCCTCGATTATTGGATTAAGAGTTCATTAACGCCGAACACCAGTGAACAGTTCTTGAGTATAGTTTTAAGATCAATTAAAGGATTGACAGTCTGCCGGCATAGTGGGAACATACCCTCGAATCGTTTGGACTGCACGCGATGGTAGAGTGTTGTGTTATTTAATTAGGGGATTAAGGAATCAGTCAGGTGTTAATAGGTAATTAAGGAATAAACTGTGACGTCACTTGCGCCTGAGAGGATTAAGAGTGTTTTCGATAATTGGCAAAGTCGTTTTTACGAGAGGTCTCTTTTTTCGACTTTGCGTGAAGATAGCTAAATTAATATTAATCAGATTCCCATACTTACCGAAACGTATTGTCGTCCATCTTATGTGCACTTTAAATTACTGACCTTATCTCCAAAAAATTGACAAATACCTTTTGCCAGTTGTTGGTTACTGGTGCTAGAGGGAAGCTTACTAGATACGCAAACCGTGAGAGATTTCACAACTTTGAAAGGTCTTTAGAATCTGACGAATCTAATTTAGAAGTGTAATATTTCGATTTAGCATGTTCAATTTTCTTCACAACCGCTTCTGCCTTGGATTTATATATTTCCTTGTGTACCGCTAACTCCGATTTCCGCCATACTCTCTAAGATTTTCTGCGCTCCTTCCTAGCCTCATGAATTTCATCAGTGTACCAAGACTTGAGATTTGTACCGTTAGATTTCCTAGATTTCCGAGGTACTACCAAATCGAGAGATTTTGTAAGATTGGTATTGTAGTCGTTGACCAGAACATTTATAATATCACCTGGATCTTTTAGAAAGGATTTATTTCGTTCCTGAGCCAAATAATGTTCAACATCAAGATTTTTCAGTTTTCTGCGAGCCATTGTTTTCACAGAATTCGTTTCGTGTTGGAATGTCACATCACCAATTATCGGATGATGGTCCGAAATAATATCATCACACACAGTAACGTATTCCACAATATCTGTTTTTTAAATCACTATTTTTTTGTTATTTGGAGGAAATTATCCGTATTAGCATAGCAATATCCGTGATTTGGGGTGTATAACTCGTATTGTTACCATAAAATCTGTTCTTTTAGAAACATCGGTATTTTTATCAATCTGATTAAAAACAGATCTATATTTCGTCTCGTTTTTTTATACTTTCGATGGCCTTCACTACATGAAGATATGTCCAATTGTACTGGGAGGTGGCGTCAGGGGTCATACGAGCGGCTTTTGACCCTATGATGTCAGGCAATGATTAATCAATCAGCGTTGACGTTTCTATGGATTTACCCACAGTTCCCTGCAGAGCACGCCAAGAACTCGCCGTAACAGACCGTTTCATTGACTAATTACTTACATCAACTAGATGGCCTGTTATATACTCTTCAAAAAAAGCAGGGGATATTGAAATGTAAATACCTATGCAGGTTGCGATATGATAAATAGTCATGGATACTTGACATGCTTTGAGAGTATGTTCACAGATGAAGAACTTATCGCCCCAACAGAACCACTGAGCTGCATGGCGCCATACGCGTGGGATGGGTTTATTGTCAAATGAATGGTTGATGAAAACTGCCGCTTGCTGGTTTATCCTATCCATGTTTGCTTTCCTATTGGTTCTTGCATAGGATTTACTTTTTAGCGTATCTTTGCTTTAGTGTTTTACGTTTAATTTGATCGGGAGACGTGTTCGTCAACGTCAACGTCAACCGACAACACTGCAAGAATTGGAAGTGGCACTGCAAGAGGATTGGATCAGATTGCCCCAAATCGTGATTGGGCGGTTGATTAGGAGCATGCCACGACGAATTGCTGAATGTCTGAGGATTGGTGGAGCAATTACTCATTATTAAGACAAATCAAAAACGTCCATTTTCACTTTTGACAGTGTATCTCTTTGCGAGTGAAATGGGGCCGTCAGATAAACCGCCCATATGAACTGTTTATGTTCATGTGTAGTCAATTGGCCTGATATTAACATACAATGGTTACCTCTAATAAAAACAGCAGTGCATTTCCGCAGTTTTGTATTGTTTCTGAATATCCTCTACTTTTTTTTATGAGTATATAACAACTCTTCTAGATCCTAGTGTTGTGAAGGCAAGTAGCACGAAATTTTGAACTATAAAAAACGAAACGAAATAGGATCTGTGTTTTAATCAGATTGTATTTTTACATTCTTTTCAGCATATTAACCGTTATAATCTGTTTATTACCAATATAAACTTATACACTTTAAAATCCCTACTTCTTGTTATTTGAAGGACATTATCCATATTATCACAGAAATATCTGTTATTTGAAATAGATAACTTGTATTTTTACGATAAAATCGGTTGTTTTAGTTGCATTTCTGTATGTGGACAGAAACGTCTGTATTTTTACACACTTTTCAGTATATAAGCTGATAGAAACTGTTTATTAGCAATATAAATCGTATCATTAATCAAAAGACCTGTAATATTCCAGAATAACTTGTATAATAACGGCACTGTTCTGTTAATTCACATAGTTACACTGCTGTTGGATTCGGTTAACGCATGCGCGTCACAGACTTAAATTATGGCGGTGAAAATTCGAATATGCGCTGACGATGCACAGTAAAGAACAGAGGGAAATTCACAATAAGATGTGAAGGTAAGTCTTACTAATAATATTTATGTAGAATGTTCAAACTAGAATGTTCAAACACGATGTAGATATCCATTAGGTGAATGTATTGGCTGAATTCAATGATACAGGTTATGTATAATATAATCATAACTTAGTTTGGCATTTAACGTGGTTATATATTATTTTGAAATCTGGTACGAATCATTGAAGTCATGAGAGAATGAATCATGTCGATTTTCAGCCTGCTGCGACTTTTTGTTCTACAAAAAGCTTATGAAAGGGATATAGGCTATAGTATAGCTTTGTGGTCATGAGAGGACGAACCCTATTAACTTTCAATTTCATCATATTTACATACTCTTGCGTTTATATTTAATATAGGTGTAGCTCCTTAAGGCACTGCTGTCTGTCAAGTCTGTCAACTCCACCAGAATCCTTACTTGATTAATCCGCCCCTCGTCACATCATCCTCTAGTTTTTGAGCTGAGGGCCCCGGGTTACAAAATGATAAAGTGACAGTTAGTCTTTATCTGTTTTTTCATGTCATGTAAGTGAACCCGACCAACTTTAAATGTTTAGCTGACATATAATCTGTTTTTACTTTTCTTGGTTTTGTGTTGATTTTGTATTGAATAATTGAATGTGTTTATAGAACATGGTTAGGATTTATTTGATATGCTACATTTGGTTTCTCGTCTTTTATATACTTGTATAATGCTCAACTTACCTTGGCAAATCACCGACGCGTCTTCTCCATGACCACAATCTTCGTTTCCCCAACCACTATGAGAACATTCAGCTAGTGCCATGTTAGATGCTTGACAATTAACAGCAGCTAACCAAATTTGACCAGTACCTCGTCCAAAACTGGCATCTGGGAGAGCAACCGCCCCGGTTCTAAAAAAAATAGCTCTAATTATATATATGGAATATGCATTAATTCAAAAATGTAAATTTGGGATTAAATAAGGACTATATCACTGACTAGCTGATACAGTTGACTTATGATAGCGATCCAGAGCCTCAAATATGTGCACTAATAAAAACATTCACGTGAAAATGTTCATTCAATTATTTATCAATGAAGCCCTTAAAAATATCTCCTTTACACGTTGGACTTTTGAAAATAATTTGATACGAAACTTGGATAAAACTCGGCGATTTTTTCATTTAGTTGAATGAACAGGTTCTCAATTCAGAGTCACCTCGTGCAGTTTCGTCCTTTTCTATCTTTTAATCTCACGCTCGCAGCATCTTACTGACTCTGCAAGACTGTGAAATTTACTTTTACGTCCGCGAGTTCAGAAGTTGGGTTTTTGTTAGCTCTAAATGCCTTGTAACAAAATATACTTTACCATTTGATTTGAGCAATCTGACCAAACAGCTCTGGGCAAACATTACAAGTCATGTAATATGGATTATTAATAAATTCCAGACAATTTCGAATTTTAATTAAAATGTAAAACAGGTACATATTCTTGGGGCTACTATCAGAAATGAAATGAAATGAAATGGGGTTTAACGTCCTACTGTTCTGCTCCTAAACTGGGCTAATGAAGACGCACATATACGCCATACAGTGTGCTATGAGGGAAATTTTGCCCGGGCAGCGGCACTATCGCCTATTCTTATATCGAATTCCAACTGCCACGGGATCTTTTACGTGCATTCCAATGTATACACGGGACCTCTGTTTTTCGTCTCATCCGAAGGACTAGACAGCCGTCCTTGTCAGACCCTCCGTCCTGCATCACAGGCAAGGGGGAGCCACGCCGGAAAATCTGGATGAACTTCCTCGGCCAATGCAGGGATCGAACACCCGACCTCCAGGCTAGCGAGCCAGCGTCTTACCCACTTAGCCACGTGATCCCCCGGCTACTATCAGATGATCTGAGCGTGTTTAGTAGCAACGTTCCTGGGATACCTAGCGTTAGGGTCAACGCGATAGAGAGATTCTGATTCACAATCCATGCCGAGATGTTTAAATTATACTCAACATATTTTTGACATAAAAGGAATAGCATTGTTATGTAAAAAAAACATTTTCGTGTTTAAAAATCATATGTTATGTCATTTATTATTACACAAACACTTGATAATGTGAATTTATTGTCAACTAAGGCACATTTTTTTTTATTTTGTCGTACTACACCATTTTTGCTTATGCTTTTACAACCGTTATACCATATGTCTTGGTGAAATTCGAGTGCTGTATCAGAACGTATTTCGCATATGAATCTTTTATTTTGTATTTACCTCACCAATTTAAAATAACTATTGTTTCTCGAACTAACCGAAGTGATATCGTTATTTAATATCTAATAGCTCCCACATCAACTTTTTTTTTTAATACGAACTAAATTATTCATTTTTAAAAAAGTTAAATTATTTGATCTATTGAGCTATCATATCGCGCTCTCGTGTTTAAAAAATTAAACGGTATACATATGCTACGAAGAATCCCGATTGAGTTCATTAAGTATTCGTTACAAGGCGAAGGTTGAAATTCAAATGTGACCAAGGACATTAACTCTTTATGATAAAACAAAAAAATCTACCGATGCAACACCATAGGTACCAGTTAACTTTCGACAAAGTTACAAAAAATATTGAAATGTTAAATCAAACAAAAATCCAACTTAGATTTAATTGTTTATGAATGGTGTTTTTAATGGTAAGTCTTATCATATATTTAAAAATAAGCCCCACATATAGCTCGTTTATTGTACTTATAAACCTAAGCCATGCACAGATAGTGGTTAGAAATCATACAGTAGTCCATGTTCCTGAAGCAACGACTGCAAGTTTTACAACATCTGGCCGTTGCTTGTTTACTTCTATAATTCCCGAACTTATAGCTATGTTATCTACAGACATGTGAGCAGTAGCTTCCAATCTGAGATTGTGACATCGCGACCTCCACGGAAACCGTTGAATGAACCTTGAACTTTGCAACTCGATTATCACAGGTAGACATTTTAGCTTGAAAGCGCGAGACTTGGTATTCGCGACAATCGAGGAATCTGACAGGCTCACAAGTTGGGCTTGATAAGATGTACGTAGTCATTGAGATGACAGTAGTCATTAATTAGCAGGTGTGTAACCAGTTATAAAAGATGCCACTAATGGTGTATACATTTTTAGACACCAAGCCTGCAGTGAGGGGGGGGGGAGCATACCATACGACCGACCTGGCACCTAAACACTAACCCTACTAAGATGACATATAGATGTCCGCATAAAGATCAAATACCAAATAATATGTTTTTGATTTTAAAAAAAGGAAGAACTTCACAGTAAACCACTCCATCGCTCTCTTATTCTTGTCTGCGATGTCACTTTAGTGGAAGCAGACATCAAAAAGCAACAATATTCACGCCTTTAACACCTTGTGGCAACTATTTTTATTTAAAAAAGTATTTTTGTTCAAGTCAATGATATTAACATTACTGTGTATTATACACGATATCCGACAGTCCATAGCAATAAAGCGAACCAATAACACTGAAAATCAGTATACAAATCATTGTTTAAAAAATTCATATACATGTACGTGAAAGCGAATAAGGCGATTTGTTTTGAAAAGCACGTTAGTCTTTAATAGCAGAAGTAACATTTCTTTACATAATAAAGCATGCCAAGATATATTATCAATATATATATTATAAAAAAAATACGTAGAAAAAAGGAATAACCACATGTTTTTTGGCTAACGTTTTCAGTTCTCCTGAACCTCTTCAGGGGCCGGTTGCTCAAAACTCAGCTATTTAAAAGATCGTTATCTTGATAACGTGCCGTTAAATTTCTGTTGATTTCAACACTGCATGGTTTAATAATATTCTAACATTTTAAAGTACTTTTCGTTCGTCTTGGGACTATTCATAAATAATGTCATTACATAGGGATGGACACCATAGTACATGTATATTCATAAATAATGTCATTACATAGGGATGGACACCATAGTACATGTGTATTTATACATACAGTATTTACATAGTAACACTGTGGTTTTAATTGGCTATAGTTACCATTGTCTATGGTTACATAGTATATAGATAACTAACGGAACCCATATATATGTTACAGGAAACAAGCATAATCAGTAATTATGTATAATTACTGAAATTTTCAGGTATTATGTATAACAACTGATTCACTCAGTAATTATGTCTAATTACACGTGCTTTAATCTGTTGTATGTGTGTACAATTTAGGAACAATGAGTGGAAGATAATCTTGGGATAGATTAAGAACATTAATGTAAAATTAACGGGGTTTTTTTGTTTGTAGTAAAATGGTGTTCCATTAATTTACTTTTTGTCATGTCACCGACTTTCATTTTATAAAAGGGAAAATTTGAAATTTCACTTGTAGGTGTTGTACACGTAAGTGCCAATTTTCAATAATACAATCCCGTTGCGTACTCTATTCCGTAGATGTGTATGGAAGGGTATCGCTGCCAATATTAAATGGCCTGTGACAATGTCGTTTACATTGATGGTACGTAATACCGGTAATGATAAAGTCAAAATACCTCTAAGGCAAGAGTTAAATGTAAAACGTCAAATGGTAAGTGTCAAATGACAAATGATTTGTTAGAAAATTATTTGATTGACGTGTCTACATTTTACTCATTACGTTTTATATTTGCGCTCTGCCACATCTCATTTCTCCTATTGTTTTGCTCCGAACTTGGTTAATGAAGACAGGCACACTATAAGGATTTTCACCGCACGATAACAGTAAATCAAGCTGGTACACTATAATAAACTATCTAGACGACCGTGCGTAATCCCGAATGTGCCAGGATATAATTGATAGATTCAAAGAGCCAAAGAAATATACTTTCCAGTAATTTAAAACAAAATAACTGGAATTTCGTATAAATACCCGTATTTTGACGGTCTTTCTATCAACAGAGTTAAGTACAGTCTAATTAACCTTGTTCTATTAAGAAAAACCCAAAAATATGTAAGCATTAAATGATATATTTAAAGAGAGGAATGACAATACATTTTTAGCTTAGTTTAGCCCCCCCCCCATCCTTCCTTCACTTCAACTTTAATCTTATTTTGTAAAGTTATGCAAATATGATTGTGCCAAAAACTATTTGCATATTTGAAAAGAGCAATCAGTGATACGTAACATGGTATCTGGAATTTCGTATTTAGACCAGTATTTTTACTTAATAGGCCTTTAATGGTGTTTCCTACCACGCGATGTTTTTCAAGGTATGCTAATCTAAATGTGCCAGTTAATTATTTACATATTTCTAAGCAGCAATGGGCGTGCTTCTAGCGATAGGTAGCATGGTATCGAGAATTTCGGATTAAGACCTGTATTTTAACATTGAATACACCCCACCCCCTCCGCAATCATGGCAATAGATTTTAGTTCCATCCAACTTTGGTCGTTTTGCAGGGAGTGTGAATGTGCCAGAAGATTATTTACATATTTGAAAAGAGCAGTTATAGGTAACATTTTGGATTTTTTTCTATCAAGACTCGTTTTTTAAAACTGAATACCCCCCCCCCCCCACACACACAAGTACACTTAAACCTGCATTATGCAAGAGCTAAAACTGTCTTATTGCAGTTCCTACGTTGGGTCTTAAATAAATTAGTAATTAGGCAAATTAACTAATCCACCAGACCATAATCGATGACATCGTTAGTCTGTGATATTTATTGGATTTGAATTATGAAAACACGATTGTACTAGAAAACTATTTACATATACTCAGCCAAATTAAAAACTTGACACTTGGGATTTTTGGGACTAGATTTTTAATATTTGGTTTAAGGCAACTATTTTAGTGTTATGTTGTGCACAGATGACCTTGACATCAACAGAAAGCAAGAATACGTCTCGCCGAAAGTCCTTGACATTGATAACGTTCGTGATGTCACAGTACCCCCCAAAATGAAATTCACAGACTTGGAGAACAATCGGAATAAAGTGTTTAGTAACGGTTGTGGCCTCCTCTAGCGTCTCGTACTGCCACACAACGTCTTCTCGTGGATCTCAGAACATTAGTAAACACTACCCGAGGAAGACGTCGCCACTGCTCAGCAAGAGCATGTTGAAGGTCCTGCAACGTCAGTGGTGGATTCACTTGCTGACGAACACGTCGACCCAGTTCGTCCCAGATGTGTTCAATAGGATTAAGGTCGGGGCTAAGCGACGGCCAATCCAGGACTTGGGACACCGGCATTTCTTAAAAATTTCTGGGTAGCAATTGCTGTATGGGGTCTAATATTTGTCTTGTTGAAACGTTAGTCCAGGCCCATGTCTCTGCATGAACGGAAGAAGAACAGGTTGCAAAATCTGATCCCTGTACTGGACAGCATTTAAGTTCCCTTGGACAACAACAAGAGGAGAACGTCAATGTGCACAAAAAGAACCCCAAACCATGACGCTGCCGCCACCAAATCGGTCACCTTCTCTGACGCATACTTCAGCGTAATGTCACCTCGTCTGCGGTACACTCGGACCCTGCCATCGTTAAATCTCAAAGTGAATCGAGATTCGTCACTAAAGACAACCGAATTCCACTGTCTTTGAGTAAATCTTATGTGTCTTGTGACCCACACAAGTCGGTTACTGCGATGAAGAGGTGTCAATATTGGTCCATTATAGAGCCTCCGAGCTCGAAGACCAGCAGTCTGCAAGCGATTTCGAACAGTTTGTGCAGTTACCCTTCCACCAAACATCTCTCTACTTGTGGAGGTTGCAGTGACAAATCTGTTTCTAAGATGACGTAATCGTATTGCTTGATCTTCCTGGAGTGACGTCACACGTGGCGCTCCCGCCCTTGGGCGGTCGGCAATAGTTCCAGTTTGAAGCACTCTCATTCTAAGATTAATTATTGTCTGGCGTGAACAATTAAAGGCTCTTGCAACAGTGACCACAGACTGACCAGCATAGAGCCTACCTATAGCACGTAGACGTTCTACATTTGAAAGGCGCGGCATTTTCTAACAAAGATGAAAATAACAATTTTAATTTGTTTTTCCAGTTCAAGTTACGTGTGCGTGTTCAGTTTAAGCAAACTTGCATCGATTGACCTCACGAGTTTGTGTTTGCACGTGTTTTTCAGGTTTTTCATCTTTATATGCTCAAAAGTTACGTGATCCACGTGACTTTACAATTTTATGAAATTAAAGGCTTCTTACTACTTACTATCGTTAGAAACACTTTAAAAATTTATTTGACTTACCAGAAAAATTTTTTTGTTGAAATTCATCAGTGTCAAGTTTTTAATTTGGCTGAGTATATTTACAAATAGAAATGAACGTGCTTTTCACTAATAAGTAACATGATACCTGCTGGAAATTCGTATTTGGACATTATAAAGTAGATCCAAAGTTTCAAGGTAAGTAAATTTCCACCCCAAACTTAGGCTGCCTGACTACAGCTAGCTCCGCCTGAGAACAAGTATAAAGTAGATACATCGCTGTGTGCAGTATGGTAAATTTCTTATTGTGTGCTAAGCTAATTTCCTGTTATAGTGTCGTGAATATTTGACTTTTTACATTTAACTCTTGCCTTAGAGGTATTTTGACTTTATCATTACCGGTATTACGACTTTGTACATTGTACTTTTTACATATAATCAATGGAAAAGGCATTGTAGCAGAGAATTTAATATTGGCAGCGATATCCTTCCATAGATGTGTGCCAGTATCTCCGATATAACATTTTTGACACAATTACATGTCAAGACACATGAGATTTTTTTGTGTCACAATAATAGACCGGAGACACAATATTAATTGTAGCCTGGGGTCTCAGTGGCGGGAGTCCATCAAATGGGCACAAAACCAGACCCAACTTTTCTATAGTAAAATTTCGCGTAGAATACGTTGCCGAGTGGTAATCAGTCCGCCTTTGGGGCGTTTTCGAGATATTCGGGGTTAAAGATCGAATGAGGTCATTTGCACTGAAAGTAGGCTGTAGTGCCGCTGTCCAGGCAAAATTTCCCACATAGCACACTGTATAGCGTATGCCCGTCTTCATTATCCCAGTTCGGAGCGGAACAGTGGGACGTTAAACCTCATTTCATTTCATTTCCGAATATCTCGAAAACGCCCCAACGGCGGACTGATTACCACCCGGCAACTTATTCTACGCACAATTTTGGTATAGAAAAGTTTGGTATGGTTTTGTGCCTATTTGATGGACCCCCGCCACTGAGCCTCCAGACTACAATTAATATTGTCGTTGACAATAATAGTAAATTTATGAAAATTATATTTCTTATTTGGCGATGTATGGTCGCAACATTTACATCGAAGATCCGGGCATTTAGATACATAACAACCGGTCCTTGTGATATAATTTTGCTTTGGTTAGGGGGCGTTCCAGATTAGGTGGTGGTCTTTGTGATTTAATGAATTATTTCCCGTGAAACAAAGTAGTTCAGCTTTACTGTTGTGTTAATATTTTGGATACACACACACACACATATATATATATATATATATATATAAGAAAATGCCGAG
Organism: Patella vulgata; assembly: GCF_932274485.2. Taxonomy (NCBI): domain Eukaryota; kingdom Metazoa; phylum Mollusca; class Gastropoda; family Patellidae; genus Patella; species Patella vulgata. The sequence goes on from NC_065880.2 coordinate 91,298,439, forward strand.
GAAATATAAATTATATTTACGGGCTAAATCCAAGTTGTCGACAAACAACGGACGCATCTATATCGTCCCAACCATCATCACAGACTGTGCCCCATATACCATTATGGAACACTTCAACTCTTCCTTCGTGTGGTACAGATCCTCCAACTAGTCGTATCTGTTGGGATGCTATAATGAAATAGTCAAAACCTTAATATAACATATTACTGACACCCTTACACCTAAAGCCTCACAAAACAAATTTCATTAATACTATTTAATACCACACTCATAAATTGTATACCAAATATATATTGGTACTTCACCACACAATGGTAAGAGAGACATGCCTTAACTACTGACATTTCGCAAGTACAAACAAGTAAAATGTTCATATACGAAACAATTCTTACACACTGGATTGCGCGTAAAATGATATTTAACATTTTAAATTTAGAGAGGATAATGTGAAATACCGAAATTCTCCCAACCCTCACATTGCACATAGTGACATTCAGTGGCATGGTGAAACGGTCGCGGTAGATGGGCGAGATTGTGTAATGACGCCCCAATGGAGATTAGCAGATGCAATAGGCGTGTGTGGGGGGGGGGGGTGGAACTGTGGCTATTTGCCCGAAAATTTTCTCCGGAATATTTAGAATGAATCAATCATATATATTCTCTGGTAGATGCGGGTAAACAAGTTTGGGTGTATGAATATAAAATCGTAAGCGCTTATTAAGGAGGATGGGAAAGAAAGGCATTGATAATAAAGTTAGGTCATAAGTCCTTATTTCTATAAAACAGAGAAAAAACCAATTCTAAATACAAGGAAGCAATCGGAAAAGCTCCCCCAAAATTGAATTAGTCCCCCCCCCCCCAATATTTCGCAGACAATAATGATTTTTTAGGAGTGTTCAAATTGGTAGGCGATCCGCGCTCGTAGCATGGTCCACCGAGGCCTGCCTGTCATCATCACCTCCTGATCCTCTTGTCTTGATACCATACGTGCTTTCTACATAACTACTGTGGGGCGTGTTGGTCTACTGTCACTGACCACGTGTACTCGCTCATCACACTCACGACTCCTCTCGTTTCGCCTAGTCCTACCAGCCTAGCACCCGACTCGTGTCCAGAGTTGCCATTTGCACTGGCAGAACTGTTGAACATTTTTGAACGTTTTGAGATTGAGAATTCGTGATGCATTTGTGATAGAAAGAGACCATCGTCTTCTGATGACGTGACATCATCGTCTACCACACCGGCACCAGGATCAGCAGCACCTCATGCCAACGATTCACCGCCTGACGTCCAGTCCAAGACGAGAGCGCCTTTATCTGATCTTGGCGATGCTGTGCCAGCCAAGCTCCGTGTAGTGAACCCACCGAAAACTACGTTTGGGGAACAGACTCGCTCATTTCAAAGTAAGTGGTACACCGACCGTTCTTGCCTCGAGTACTCGTTTCAAAAGGACGCGTGTTTCTATTTTCCGTGCCGGAAATATCTTTCTAGTAATGAAAGAGATCATGTTTTTACGCCTATACTGTAATTCTATGAATAGAATAATACAATACCTTGCAATTTGATACTACAGCGTAAATCAAAAGACACTCTCTACTGCCCTCAAGATGATATCGGCGGGAGAAGTCGAAGAAGGAAATTTCAGTAAATTCAGCCATAAAAACATGCCCCAGGCACTTCAATTTGAGGCCCAGGAATGCACTCAGATGCGAGGAGAAGGCATCAAATTTTCTGGGGGAGGTATTTGTGTGGGGATTTGTCTGGCGAGCCCTTTCTCGGCAACACATTATAATCCTTGAGTGGCATTTAGCGATTGAACACATTAAAAACACAACACAGTTTATATGGAAATACAATCACTGGTTTTATAGTGGTTTATAGGCATAGCACGACGTTGCGGAATGAAAACACTGGTGATACCGAGGGTGGTAATTTGTAGGCTAGGCACTTGACTGATGGTGATCATGCTGCAATAGAACTAAGCTCAGCTCAGCTCAGCTCAGCTACTCATACGTTATACACTGCGCGAAAATCTGTAAAGCTCTAAAACTACATTAACGCAGCGTATCACGTGAGGATACGGATTAGTGATACAAATTGGTAAAATTCCGCTTGCCAGAAGTCTCTAGTAGGCTTAGCAAGTAGACGTAGCTAACAATAACAATTATCCTGATACATTGTTAATGCCTGGTTTGCGAGGATGCTGTGTTAATTATCACTGCAACCAGGACGTTTAGAAATATATTTAGTCATACGCAATAATAAAGAGGAAGAATACTATATCATAGACATATATTAAACACTACGAATGGGTAAAATTCCGCTTGCCAGAAGTCTGATACAGGTTTATACACACCAAAGGCCTATGACGAAATAATTGTTATTTAGCCCACAGTTTGTGTCTTTTGGACATTTCTAGTTATTTTATAACTTCAATCATATTGCTTTCTTCAGTTCATAGATGGATAATTAACTGTTATATAGTTCATAAATTTGTAATTATGCTAACAACACAATTAAGGTGTTATACTGTATACATCTATTATTACAACTTTCTTTTGTCTATATTACATTTATGTCTTTGTTACCCCCTGATTATTGTTAACCCCTATCAATTAAACTATTATTTAAGTTTTAATTATCCTTTCATCAATTTAACTATTATCTTGCATTATAACAGCATATGTCTATGGCTTCTTTTTTTGATGCAACACATTACTTTGGCCCATGTTTCACCTAGACGAGGTCAGAGTGGCCTACCCTTATCAATCAGCTTTGGTCGTTTTAGCTCTTTAGAATGTACGTTTTCCAAGTTCAATTCTTTGTTGTTTTCTATACTCCGCAAGTTTACCTGGTGCTGAGTACATTCTACAGAGAGTCGGCTTGGGTCAATCAGGTTAGATAAGTATTTCTTACTTTCTGGCTTGAGTATACCCATCGCCGAGCCTGGAAACCACGCGCCGGATATCCGCGCTAGTCCTCCCACTGGTAGACAGGGCAGTAACCTGGGGGACGACGAGGGGTGAATTATAAACAAATATCGGAATGAATTCCCCAGTCCCACAAGTAAAGAAAAGAATAACAAACAGAAACGTCCTAATACAAAGAACGTTTCTAACTTATTTAATACAACAATCAAATCTTAGAAGGCATGGTCGAGGTTTTTCTCTTGATTCAGAGTCCTTCTACCGACCTATCTAAAGTGTCGCCATTTTTAATAGCCAAATGTATAGCCGGCCTGTGATCCCAAAGCTATCAAAAACTGAATTGTCGGGAACGTCACAAGCCATGTAGTCGCCAAACATTTGCCGCCCCCCCCCCCCCGGGCATTCAAATATCATTGATCGCCCCCGCGAGAGATGACTGATGATTAGGGGATCCCTCACGGGGGAAAATGGATCTGCAAAGTTTCAGGGATACCTCCCCGGTCTGTTTTCCCCTTTCTAAAGGGAACACATGGGGAAAACTCCAATGCAACATTGAAATTTTTCGCAGTTGTCCTGAGGCCTTTCGATGATTCCACATGGCTCGCGATGCCCCCGAAGCTTCCCTGGGACACCTGGGAACCTGTCTCCCGAGGCTCATCATTTTCCATCGGTAGTATCGCCGAGGCAATAAATGCCCAGTGGGACGGAGGCGTAAGTGCCGCCAATATGCCACCATGCAAGGGACTGAGATGTGCATATACAAATACGCCCCGCACCTTAAGCAGAATTAAGTTCAAACTTTTGTGCATAGCCTACTAATGCCTTAAAGGTGAAGCACCAGACTACTTATCCTCAATGCTTATTGATTATGTCCCCCAAAGAAATCTTCGGTCCCAACATGAACTACGTCTGGTGGTACTCAACTATAGACTTAAGACATTCGGTCATAGATGCTTCTCATACACTGCACCAAGCCTATGGAATTCATTACCCTTGACCTTAAAGAATTCACAATCACTTAGCTGTTTTAAGAGGCTGTTTATTAGTTGTTAACATTAACTGTTTTTTTTTTATCCTGTGATAAGTGGAGAGCTAAATTCGCATTGAGCATTAACTTTAATTGATCTGTGCGCACTATAAGAACTCACTATTATTTATTATTAGTAGTATTCTCTTTTAATGCAGAGGAGCCCATGGCCTTATATTCTCTTCGATTCTGAACAGGCGATTCCAAAAACCACGACTGAACCAAAACGTTTCAATAAACAATGCATGGTATAATTACAATTGCAAATCCTCTCTTAAAGAGCGTGGTCGTATTTTGAGACGATTAAAGAACCACCCGCCTATGGCGAATATTGCGGCATACAAAATGGTCCGGACGAAGGCCCGTAGAACCATACGTCAATCAAAGAAATCTTCGATGCAAGGGTATGTCTCAAAAAAGCATGGTATAATGACGATTGCAAATCTGCTCGTAAAGAGCGTGGTCGTATTTTGAGACGACTTAAGACCCACCCTTCCATATTGTTGCATACCAAACGGTCCGGGGCAAGGCCCGTAGAACCATACTTCAAACAAAAAGGAATCTTCACGGCAAGGTTTCGTCTCAAGGATTAATTATTGTACCAAGTCAGTATGGAGTAGGATTAAAGGTAAAAGTAGTACATTATCAGTTAACCATTTAATTGTTGATAATACCATCTTACTAACATTTCCTAATATGGCTAATTCTCTGGCCAGTCATTTTCATTCAATTCATCAGCCAATTTCTCCTCTGATGCCTTTCGGGGCATTACACATCAAAAGGGGACTAGGCGTCAAGTACCGCAATGATGAATGCTATAATAATAGTTTTTCAATTGCAGAGATTCGTGATTAGCTTAAACGAGGTCGCGATACGAGCATGGAACACAGCAACTGGAAGATAGGTCATTTAAGGTACGACTGGGATCAATATTCTCTGACCTCAGGGGTGACCTCAGGAGAGTATTTTATCTCCAACAGTCTTTGCAATAAAAATTAATACCGATCCAGCATGCATTTAACCAGGTACAACTGGCGCTTTTTTTGTTGATGACATTGGTTGATATGCTATGGCTATACAGACATGCGGATAAGCGAACGTAAATTGCAGCTTTGTTAGAATTCACGACAACAATGGGCAACCGAAAATGGATTTCGAAAATCGAAATCCAAGAATGTCGGCCTGCATTTCCGTCAGAACCGAGGTTTGCATCCGGATCCAAAACTTTTCTTGGATCGCAATCTCCTTCCAGATGTGGATAAAACCAAATTTCTGGGGTTAATATTTGATAAGAGTTATTCCCCACATTAAAAGCCTCAAAAAGAAATGTCTGAAAACCATCAACAGACCGTAGTGTTATGCTTCGATTATATCAAGCATTAATAAGTTCAAAAATCGATCATGGGTGTATTGCATATGGGTCTGCCCGCGAGTCTTATCTGAAAGAGCTCGACCCCGTACACAATCAAGGAGCATTGCATGCATCTCCAATGGACAGTTGTTGATACGTCGCGACGCACGAGTCCTCATTGCACAACCGACGTAGCATTATGCTACGAAAATAGCATCTTTACCATGGGCATTTATATCTGCTTAAAACTAACCCCGTTCCATCGTTTGGTATTCGCATCCAACCCCTTTTGTCAGAGGCTCTTTTCAGCCATGACAGTATTACGAATACCCCTTTCTTTGTGACTCCACCGTGGGTTATATCTCTCACAAAGATCGATTTCGATCTTATTCAACATTATAAGAGAGATACCAGCCCCACGGTGTTCCAATCTCTCTTTCGAAAGTTAAGGCCTAAATATTGTGATTATGCCCCAATTGTTACAGATGGTTCGAAAGATGGTGATCGCGTAGCTTCGGCAACCTTGACACCATCTTAGACCATCGTCTTCCATATTTACAGTTGAGCCCCACGCCATACTTCAAGCTTTGAAGTTCATTCAGTTATCTAATATACTACAACACGTCACATTTGCTGATTCTCTGTACCCCCCCCCCCCCCTTCAGGCATTTAACAATACAAAGCTTGAACACACATCGTCTTTTGCTGGCTCCCCAATCATGTGAATATAATGGTGAATGATCAAGCAGATTTAGCTGCCAAAGCTGCTTTCGATCTTCCCCTATCAATTATTTTATTACCATATAAAGATTTTAAAACATGTATAAATCATTTCATCTATAGCTGCTGACAACGGTCTTGGGATCTTGCCAAACTCATATAGATCCAATAGGAGAAAGAAAGTTGTTTTGTGTCTCGCTCTCGCATATGTCATACATTTTAACTCATATTTTCATCTTAAAACGAGAGCCTGGGCCTGAATGAGAACACTGTTAAGTCGTTCTGATAGATTGCTAGCATCTCAAAACATGTTAGATGCAAATGCTTCCGTTGCTAGATATCGTGGATATCGTCATATATTTGGCGCAATATGGACCGGTTAGAGCTGACGTGCCATGAAAGTACATTCATTCATTCTATGGTCTATATTATACGTACATCATAATCACATCAAAAACTTCGAATTCATGTCTGCTACTCAAGAAATTATCATACTCCAGGGGTGGGGAGCCCCCCCCCCCCAAAAAAAAACAGTCCCGTTCTAAAAACGGGCAGGAAGTACTTAGTCATTATTCCTGTATTAATTGAAATATTAACGTTTATAAAACCTGTAACAGATAGTATAAACTTTCTGATCAAGTTTTCCATATTTAGTATAGTATATATATAATTGATCTAGACATAGCAATTAAATTAATATAGAATCTTTCTTACCTGTTCTCACAGTGTATACCAATAAATAGATGAATGCAATTGTAATGAACATCTTCAATTCTAATCAGTTAATTCGTTTTGACTATCAAAATACCAAAATATAGTTACAATATATACCCTGACGATATTTTATAGGGTCGATGCTACAAAGATTCCATTGGATGAATCTAGCAACGTGACTGTGATAAACGGGAAAGACATATTCCATTGGACGAATCTATACGTCATTTATACGTTTTTATTATTTTCGTCACTTATACCCACTGCACACATATGTATGTATTTCCGCTCATGTTTCCGACAAACAATGTTCGTAATATATATTAATCATTACAAACATTAAACTAACACTTTATCACGCAATTAACATTCCGTAATTGAATATGTTTATTTCAGTTTGAGTTCATGCGTTCATATCTCTCCGTGTGAGTGAGACATTGGTTTACAGGGGTGGGGGGGGGGTCTCTTCCAGGCCTTTATAGTAGGTATACATACTCAAGTCAGTTTTTATAATGAATTACTACGATCACAATTCATCATGGTATTTACCTCTTTATGTATAACTTACCGGCCGAGCGAATTAAAGCTAAAGGCCCATAGGCGTAAGCGAATTATTGAAAATGAACCATGTGTTAGTCCCGAAATGACATAGTTTGTGTCCAGTGGACGTTATACCTCCCTCTCTCTCTCTCTCTCTCTCTCTCTCTCTCTCTCGGGCTAATTCAGAAAGGACATATTATTTGATTGGAGTAGCGGGGAGCAGATCTAATCCGATTGAATCCAAACCGGGACGTTATTTACCTTCCTATTATGAGTTCTTAAACATACATTATGCAAGAGCTAAATCTGTCTATTGCAGGTCTTTCTTTAGGCCTGAAATGTTATCGAAATTATTAATTAGACATTAATTAACTTATCCAGACCATAATCAACTCTAGATGGCATCGCTAGCCTGCGATCTTAACTGGATTGTGAGCCGATTTACTGCATAACTTTCCTTCTCGATTAAACGATTAAATAGATAATCGAGACTATGCTGTTTATCGTACTGACTTTAGTAATGATGACCGAGGCTAGGCAGAAATTTCATTCGCTTAGCTTTCGGTTCATAGTGGATCAATTTGAATGAAATTTTCAGCAAATTGCCTTTACGTTATCTAGTTTTTAACTATTATAGTGAGAACTGCCAACTCGTTATCGAATCTCCCATAATGTATCTTTAATTAAATAAAAAATAATTAATTTGATTAAATTTTATATATCGTTCAAAAACTGCAAATGACGCAAATTTAATCCATATGTGAGATGGGCATCACCATTTCGTGCATATCGACCATCATGTACTTGAAGTACAGGGAAGTGTATCAAAGTGTATCGTTTCGTAGTGTTTAATATATGTCTATGATATAGTATTCTTCCTCTTTATAATTGCGTATGATTAAATATATTTCTAAACGTCCTGGTTGCAGTGATAATTAACACAGCATCCTCGCAAACCAGGCATTAACAATGTATCAGGATAATTGCTATTGTTAGCTACGTCTACTTGCTAAGCCTACTAGAGACTTCTGGCAAGCGGAATTTTACCCATTTGTATCACTAATCCGTATCCTCACGTGATACGTTGCGTTAATGTAGTTTTAGAGCTTTACAGATTTTCGCGCAGTGTATAACGTATGAGTAGCTGAGCTGAGCTGAGCTTAGTTCTATTGCAGCATGATCACCATCAGTCAAGTGCCTAGCCTACAAATTACCATCCTCGGTATCACCAGTGTTTTCATTCCGCTCTACTCCACTATACCCTGGGTTAATCCATAGGGTTTCCACGATTTCAAATTATCTGCCCTGGCCTTGATTGTAGGTAAGGTCTACGAACCAATCAAAAAACAGTTTACAAACAAGTCGTTTCGCCTTCGATTTTATAAGGGTAATTGACCAAATTCATGTCCATTTACTGAATGATTTATGTAAACAATGCAGATATTTCTAATTCATTTATAATTAATTGTGGGGATACCGAGGATGACAAATTACTGGCGGGAGCGAAGTCGCTCGACAGTCGCTGGGCTATTAAAAAAACAAGCCAACAGTGGGGCTGTTGTCCCCCGCCGAAATCCTCAAATAAATAGATGACACATATTAATAAATCGCACATCTATTTTTTTCAAAAGTATCAAGCAATCAAACTGATTATTAACAATACACAAAGTTTCATCAGTCTCTATCAGATAGAATCCAAGTTATCTTGTCCCAAAGCATTGACCAAGGAAATTGCTTACATGAATCTCTGCTTAGCTTTAGCTCGATATGTTAATCATTGAACTCAGTCAAGACGAACATCTACATCAAGTTTAAACATACTACCCCAATTAGAAGCAGAGTTGTTATGTTCCAAAGTCTTGACCAATGAAAATGCTTATTGCTCCTTACCCCAAGCAGAAAATTCTCATCATCGAACTTAGTCAAGGTATTGATATAATGAAACTATACACCAAGTTTCGTCACTCTCACTTAATTAGAACTAAAGTTATCGTGTCCCAGCATCAACCAACAAAATTGCTTATCTCTGCTTACCGTAAGCCGAAAATGCTCATGTTCGCACGCCATCAAGGCATTGACCTGATAAACACCTACACCAAGTTTGTACATTCTAGCTCAATGAGAAGGAGAGTTATTGTGTTCCAAAGTCTCGGCCAATCAAATTGCTTATCGCTTTGCTTACCCTGAGCAGAAAATGCTCATTATCGAACTTAGTCAAGGTATTGATGTAATGAAACTATACACCGTTATAGTTTAATCGTTAAATCGAGAAGGAAAGTTATGCAGCAAATCGGATCATAGTCCAAAAAATATCGCAGGCTAGCGTTGACATCGAGAGTTGATTATGGTCTGGATACGTTAATTAATGTCTAATTAATACTTTATATAACATTTCAGGCCTAAACAAATACCTACAGTTGGCAGATTTAGCTCTTGCATAATGTATGTTTAATTACCGTGTTAGCCAACAATACAAATAATGTACAGTGAATTTGTTTTAAATAATGCACGTAAAACGCCTGACTTCTCTTGATTTCAAGGGATGCCATGAATAACGATAATACATTATCACAGTAGTATCGATGATCTTCGGCACTTAACATTAAAATATCGGCTTCAAAATATGAATCCAATTTTGCCGTAATAAGCTGACCGTACTAAATTCTAGGTAGTAGCCCATATATCATATATTTTAATGATTATTTCTTAATATTATAGTAGGTTAATATTATAGTAGGGTGAATTTGGACTCAATAGTAAATGTTTAATACGTCGTGCTAATCCGCACAGTATTACTCAGTTCAGTAAACTATATTTTAATGCACAAAAAACACATACTTATGGAAAAACAGCTACTTATTTATTTGGGCGACGTTTCGAAGAGTATTCTCTCAACGTTATCAAGCTAATACAGTAATACAAGAATAATGAGATCAATATATACAGAAAACTGTAACAACAATTCATGAAACCATACAGGACAACAACAAGATCAAAGGGGTTTATTCTACAAAAACTAATTAAGTGTGAAGAGTAGCCATTGAGTATAGTTAAGCAATTAGGTAGCTATGATGATAGATACAATACTACCGGCAGAAGGGGTTAGTACCTACAATACAATTATGATATACCATGGTTTGTTTAGATAATGGTAATTAACTTTATATGTCTGTGTGATTAAATGTACAATTAGACTAGAGTAACCCATATGTGTAATAATTCTAAGAAATAGAGTGGATATAACTGATAAATTGATAATAATATTAGAAAAATGAAAAATAATAAAACTGATAAAAATTCAAAGGTTTCTTATCCACTGTACTGTAGAATGAGTGGGGGTGATGGAAAACACATAATTTAGGTATATTTAATAAGTTCATCATAATATTATTATCAATTTATCAGTTATATCCACTCTATTTCTTAGAATTATTACACATATGGGTTACTCTAGTCTAATTGTACATTTAATCACACAGACATATAAAGTTAATTACCATTATCTAAACAAACCATGGTATATCATAATTGTATTGTAGGTACTAACCCCTTCTGCCGGTAGTATTGTATCTATCATCATAGCTACCTAATTGCTTAACTATACTCAATGGCTACTCTTCACACTTAATTAGTTTTTGTAGAATAAACCCCTTTGATCTTGTTGTTGTCCTGTATGGTTTCATGAATTGTTGTTACAGTTTTCTGTATATATTGATCTCATTATTCTTGTATTACTGTATTAGCTTGATAACGTTGAGAGAATACTCTTCGAAACGTCGCCCAAATAAATAAGTAGCTGTTTTTCCATAAGTATGTGTTTTTTGTGTATTGCTCTACCCAGTTACTAAATGCCTCTTAAAGATTATATTTTAATGGATCTTAATCCACCTTAATTACCCCCCATTTATATCTACTTCATATTGTCTTATATATCTCATTAATCACCTGTCTCCAGTATTCTTTGTTTTAAACTTTAAATTGGGCTTATAAATTATTATTAACGTCTACGGGCTATAGCGTTTTAGTTACCAGGGTATATTGTTTGTATAGAAGATAGATTTATAAGATTAATGCCCTAGGCGATGCATGGGGATATATAGACCCAAATGACAGAATTTGGGGGAAGTCTGCTACACACGTGTCTTGGGAGATCAGCTTAGATCGCATTCCTAAAGACAAACCTTATTTACCTGTATTTGGATATTTGGAGACATAAGTTTATGTCAATTCGCATTATCCACATTGGAGCTTATTTACTATTAAGCATTGAACCAATAACTTTTATATGAATTGTCTGCTGTTGATTATTGTTTACCAAAGAATATAGTAATATTAACAACCAATAAGATTCCTGTCTTCATTTAATCAACAATGAGAAATCCAGAAATTACACAAGAATTGCACTTTTACAATATACATGCATGTTAATTTATTATATCCATGACTTTAATATTGGAACTGACCTCAATGCTCCACACCAAATTTTTATACCATATATTGAAAACCATCCAAAAGAGAGAGAAATGGGGTTTAACGTCCACTTGACACAAACTAGGTCATTTCGGGACTAACATGGTTCTATTTTGTTTCAATAATTCGCTAGCAGTGGGGGGGGGGGACCGAAGGACCCGGAGAAAACCCCTGAAGTAGGAAAGGCTACCTTGCTCCTTGTCACGTACAAACGGGGAATCAAAACCACACCTATTGACTCAATGACAGACCTTTTGATACAGCGCGAACTTGCTAACCATTCGGCCCTCCCGCCCCCATCTGTTCAAAACTGCAGTCTCTATCGCGTTAACAAAGTTTTCGCTGCGGTATTTAAAAGTATTTTTTTTATTCAAATTTGCTGTGAAGCATTATGATTTTGGGGTGATTACCCATAACGATTTTCAAATTTGATTTGGGATCAATGATTTAAAACCTTGTAGAATCAGAGCACTGCAGGACTTTTTGTTCCGGAGATATATTATGTATCTGAAAAACCTAACGAACACGATACAGATTAGAGTTCTTGACCAATGGATATTTTATTCCTGACAAATTTGGTGTGTGGGCGTATTTCCCGGGCAGGCTGAGAAAGTCGAGGAGGAAAGTTGTTGGGGAATTTATGTCGGCTAATAAAAAGCAACAGCCAAGAAAGAAAATGCACCTCCATAGTCACCATTACTTACCTATTATAAATTACGGTATGCCTAATCAGTGTGGCTCAGTTTTGTTTATATTTGTTTCTTTGTTAAAGGTAAAGAACTGGATTGCACAGATATTCACTTGACATTCTAAGGAATTCATAGATTAACTGATTAATTGATAGCACTTTTGTCTCCCTTGTAATCGTACAGGTGTATCAAAGTACTATATAACTTTCATCAAATTAAACGGTCATTTAGGTGCTTAGAACTGTATGGGTTTTGATTATATATGATATTGACTTTTCAACTCTGTATAAACTTATGTTAAGGCAGGAACTGGCGATGATCCATTTAAACATGTAATTAATCCCATACAAAGGCGTATGCCCGCCTTCTATTAGCCCAGTCGGATCAGAACAGTAGGACGTTAAACCCCATTTAATTTCATTTTATGAATTGTATTATTTAATAGGTATCCACTCGCAAATGGTTCTCTAAGGGAAAATAAATGTTTTACTAAGATGATTAATTTTATCAACATTATCACATTTCCCACTAATTTGAGCCAGCAAGCACACAAACACGGCATCATCACTGCAAATGTTTAGACATCTGGAGCACTGTAAAACATTTCTGTGAAATAACAGTTAAATGGCTGTTAACTTTTACAGAACTTCTTGTAAGCTGTAAAATTACAGAGAGCCGATTTGATAATCATTTCATGAAAAAACGTGATTAATATTATTATACAGCCGGTTAACAATTTATCTTCTTCTAGTGACTTAAGCATCGCGTTTTGTCCCATTGATCTAGTGGTGATTTAAACGTGCGATCTGTGGTGGAATTCTGCTTTAATCGTGGCATAATGTTGTTTTCTTTTTCAAAAACAACGGACCTCATGAATGATGATGATGATGACATGATTTCGACGGCTATACGACGATAACCAAGACAGTATGGTTGTATAAACGACAATGATTAATCATTAAGCAGATATGATGTTCCGCTTCAAACCTCAATATATTGTAAGTTTATGTTTCAGAATTATTTTTGTCTTTAAGCATGCATGTTGCCATCTGGGGGTACATTTTAACATGTTTTTACTATCTGTTCAGTGTTGTATGATTTAAAAAATCATCCGTATGATTAATATCAGACCTAGTTTTAGTTTTTGTACTAACGCGCTAATTGGGCAAGTGTTAGATCACACACAGTGTAAGAGTAGCCCAGGACACAGTACAGTTATGGGGAAGTTTCGCCCAAGTGATGAATATTGACAATGCCTTTAAAAGGACGATAAGGTGAAGGTCGCTGTCAAGTTAAAACCAAAGGTCGCTGTCAAGTTAAAACCAAATTTTGCACAATATGCTGTATTCCTATGGTATTTTTAAAATCGTCTATTTGTCAGAAATAGTTTGTAAAATTACAAGAATATTACATAAATTCGTTTATTTGTCCATTAGGAGATATAATAAGCTCTAAATTTTGCCAAGATGTCTTACTATTATAGCCTACTTATCATACAACTAACGGGACAATACTTTGTTCAAAGTCAAGGATGTCTGGTTACATGATCGGCGTCTAGTAGTCTCGGTCACCCAGAACCCATTAGTCCTCAACATAGTACATTCGTCTGAATGATAGCGGCTAATCATCTTGTGGTTACCAAAACAGATTCTCAAAATAAAACCTCAATAACACTGTCAACAGATTGAAAAACAAATCTGACTTTTTCATTTTCATTGCAAGTGTCAGATAATTTCCGTATAGAATTAATTGTAAGAACAACAAGGCCGCGAGTCGATGGGCTCATAGATAAAGTTAAGACTTGACAGCCGAGACTGTCACTTCCGTCTTGTTTCCGCGCGTCCTGACGGTCAAGCAAAGTGAAAAGCCTAAGTTGATTAGTAAGAACAAGAAACGCAAAATTTTCTAAGCACACCAGTCTGTCAATAATATACTGTCAACGATAAGCAGAATTCATACTAGCCAACTACATGTATAAGAAATTCACTGGACGACTGTGACTACAATGAAATCATGTGAATGGTATGGTTAATCCGAGCCTTCGACAAATAAGATAAATTGAAAGTTATAGTTTATTTTTAGTAATTAGGTTATTATTATTATTATTATTATTACATGTATTTATATAGCGCTTCTTTCATGATAAACATGTTCAGATGAGCTTTGCAATTACAATAACATAACACAATGGATAAAATCACAATATCAATATAGATGGGGTTTTAAAAATATGTAGTTCGTGTAAAAATAGAAATATAGAAATTCACATATAAATAAAAACAGTAATATATCAAGTGTAAAAAAAATTATGTAAAAGCAAGAGTAAATAGGTGGGTTTTGAGTTTCGTTTTAAAAACAGGAAGTGAATTACAGCTGCGTATATTGTGTGGGAGTTTATTCCATAATTTTCGTGCACAAAGCACGATTGCCTCAGGCATCAAGGTTCGATTTTTTCTCCTTTAAAAGAAAATGATCTTGTGATCTTGAGAAGAACGTAAAGGTCGGGATGGTGAATATAGAGTTAAAAGATTGGATAAGTAAGATGGAGCAAGACCATTTAGACATTTAAAAGGTTATGAAACCAGAAAAATCTCTCGATGACCGCGACTATAGTGAAATCACGTGCGTGGTATGGCTAATTCATAGTTATGTTTCTATATATTATTTGTAAATAGACATATCTATAAATGTGCACAACACCTACAAGTAAAATTCCAAATTTTCCCTTTTTATAAAATGAAAGTCGATGACACCACGAAAAGGAAATTAATGGAAAACCATTTTTGACTGGGGGGGGGGGGGGGGGGCGGCGGTGGTTGGTGGTTGGTGCCCAAAAAATGTAGTTAGGTTCTTAGTATGTTACATAATAATAATAAATTCGCTGTTTAATTGAACACATTCAAGAACACAATATTTTTTTATACAGCTTTTACAAAGTACAATTGTGTGCCCAAATTTTCCCAGCATTTGGTGCCCAAAATGTGGGGCGACCGCTCCCCCCAGCTCGTACGCCTATGTATGTAACCATAGACAGTGGTAACTATAGCCAATTAAAACCACAGTGTTTTAACTGTATGTGTTAACCGATCTAGCCTTATATAAGATAAATTGAATGTAGTGTATATTTATTAATTAGGTCACGTTTTGATAGCGACATATTTCATTGCATCTCTTCTAATTAATGTGCCAGGAAATAACTTCTCGTATATTCAAAGAGCGATAACAAAACCTTTCCGGTCATGTATTACACGATAACTAAGGCGTTTTTACGAGAAAACAAATCGGTTTCGATTACCTATCTCGTTTTGTACAAAGACATAGGTTTCGAGTTGGTATTCGAATCGGTTCTCGTAAACGCGATGAGTTGCCTCGCAAGATGGCTGAAGACTGAAGAATTGAGGAAAAATGTTTAAAAAATTCACTTTTCTTTATTATGTTCTTGGCGGCACCGCCCAAAAATAAAAACAAAAAGTTGTACCAGTTGACTGTCCCCAAATGCCCCGTATTTTTATTAGGAATGTCCATAATATTCATATTTTAACGTGAAATTCAAAAGAAAATGTTGGGGACGCCATCTTGGAAATCGAATCGTCAATCGGCAGACGAGCAAGTTGGAAGATTTGCATAATCGATTTGGCAAATCGTCGTGGTAAATACAATTAGGTGAAACCGATTAGGCTAATTTTTGCCGTAAATGTGTTTGGAAAGGAAATGCAAATCGATTAGCCCTAATCGGTTTCTCGTAAAAACGCCTCTAGAATTTCGTATTTTGACTTTTAAATACTTCCCCTCACTAAATAGAGTTCAGGCGATCCAAATTATGTCTGTTTTAAAAGTACGTAAATATGAATATGACAGAAAATATTTTACAATTTTGAAAAGGTTATAATAATGAACATTATTCGTAAACTAAGTACAATAATTATGAAAAATAAAGTTGATTAATTATTTCATTCAAGTTTATATATTGAGAGGGTGAACAATATCTTAAATCTATGTATTCTCGTAGAGCATTTCCTATTCTCTTATCACTTTACTTCCGGGAACTTTTATCGTGACAATTTATTTAATTTACAATATTTAATAATGATTTATGTTCTAAATTATATTTTGTTATGTTATAATGATATTATAAGTAATTGATATTGTTGCACATAGTAGATTGACTTCCCAACAATGCAGTACGTCCACATACACGATGACATAAATTACTAATATATATAATACTATGATAAATATTATTAAAACGCTTATGAAGCTGAGTTTCAATTGACAAATCTTGACATATAATATTTAATAAACTATTGTGGTTTCTTGGGGGAAATGTTGAATACTTTCCTAACCTGTTTTCTCTAGACTACATAAAAACTATAATGGCTTTTGTGAGAAATCTCATAGTTGGCTCTCATAAAGGGGCATGCGATAAGGTTTGAATGATTTATATTTAAATCTAGATGAGGAGAATATAAAATTTCTTAATGTTACATTACTTTTAACAGTAAAATTATTTATACATTGACGTAAATGTTCACGTTTTGACGAACTATGACGTAAATTTCCTCAATGGGATTCAGATTCGACAAGTATGAGGGGGGGGGGGGGTTGCGTTTATAAGAAAATAGGTTTAAGATCCGGATTTCAGAGGATTTGCATGGAACACTTAATCCACAAAACAGACGATATGTTGTTGTGGCCATTTTTTGTTTTCAATTTTATCTCCTAAACAATTTGATTAAATTACAGAAAGAAAGAGAGAGTTTAACGTCCACTCGACATAAACTAGGTCATTTCGGGACTAACATATGGTTTAATTTTATTTCAATAATTCGCTTGCGCGTAGGGGTCTTTAGCAGTGTGAGGAAACTGGAGGACCCGGAGAAAACCCATGAGGTTGGACAGGCGACCCTAATTCTTGTCACGTACAACCGGGGATTCGAAACCACGCCAGTTGACTTAATGACAGGCCTTATGATACAGCGCGCACGTGCTTACCATTCGGCCATCCAACCCCAAAACAAGATAGAAATTTGATGGATATTTTGTGTTAAGCGATCGACTATGTCATGCAGAATTAGTATTGTGACCGACCTACTGTGTCAGATCCATCGCCGCAACAGTGTATTGCATGTATAGCAAAAGATATAACTCAACCAATTAATATTGTATTTTATATAAATATAACCTAACAGTGTTATTTCTATGTATTATAAGCTAGGTTTTATAATGTCGGATTTTAATATATATCACTCTTATTTATATCTGTATTATAATGATCTTAGTGTCTCATAGGTCACTTTTGGCCGGACACTTTTATGTGTGTGACACTTAAATAAAAACAAACTTACTTACTTACTTACTATATTTCCGCTACCTGAAGATATGACCGACTGTAAAGGTGAATTTTGACTCCATAACGTCAGTCATCCGATTACCCAATCAGCATCGGTGAGTAAGACGTTGGTTCGCTAACCCGGTGGGCATGTGTTACATTCAGGTGTTAGCCGAGACAGTGCAGCTGGATTTCCCGGCGTGGTTCGCCTTTTATCGACTAACCGTTTAAAATGAATGTTGCCAATTTACAACAGTCCTTCAAGGGGAAGACCAACGAATTTCAACAAGGTTTCCATAAATCTTAAATGTATATTCATATATAATCCCCTCTGTCAAACAAGCCAATATATTTTTGTAAGCGAGAAATTAATTTCTCCTTCTTTTGATCCCTGCATTGGCCTAAGCAGTTCATTGGGATTTTCTGGGGGTGGTTTCCCCTGTTCAGTGGTGCAGGATGGAGGGCCTGACAAGGACAGGTGTCTAGTCGTTCGGATGGGACGAAAAGCTGAGCCCCTTATACACGTAAAAGATCCCTTGGCAGTTAGAGTTCGATTGAAGAGTAGGCCATAGTGCCGCTGCCCGGGCGTATGTCCGCCTTTATTAGCCCAGTATAGGAGCAGAACAGTAGGACGTTAAACCCATTTCATTTTAATTATTCTTCTTATTCTTCTATTAGTGTTTAACGTTTTATTTATTTGTATCTTAACGCACGTACAGGGGGGGGGGGGGGGGTCTTTCCTGTGGGAGGAAACCGGAGTACCGAGTAAACCCATGAGTTTAAGAAGGCGCCCCCTTTCTTCAAGCCACACACGCTCACACACACCAGGAATCGAAACCATGTAAGAAACAATTCTGTCAAAAAACAGAAACAATTCTGGCAGCAGATTTACCAGATTTTTTTCTGTAGTTTTTATTCTGTTTGTATTTTAACAGACAATTTCTGTTAAGTAACAATAGCAAGTTTCTGTAAAATTACAGGAAAAAAATCTGGTAAATCTGCTGCCAGAATTTTTCTGTTTTTTTACAGAATTATTTCTTACAGTGACTAGGTCATCCCAACCCTCCTGTGTATAAAAGGGATACTTATAAACCGTTGTCTCCAATGTTGAGTGAAGCCTGCATTACTAGGTCGGGACGATTTACCCAATACAGTTGAAAACACTAAATAAACTTCGAGAATATTATTGAGTAGTATTTATTCTGCTTCAATTTAATCAAATTGAAAACCTTTATAATTAGTATTTGGGTGTATGTCAGATGTGAAACGGAGTAGACACTCATTACAAAACAGTATACTCAATTTTGGATATCGCAGTCTTTTAGCATTTAGGGCAGAGATATATTCTCGAAGAACGAAGTAGATGGGTCTGTGTGTGCAGAATAGGAAGACCAGGGCCTGGTATTGTCAAGAAAGTCTTATCTATTTTAGAGGCTTATTGGTGACTCAAAGATCCGTGCGAAAGTTACATTATCTACAACAGTCACGAAGCTATAAAAAATGACAATATTTATGTACTTTTAACCTTTCATAAAAAAATGACCACCCCCGTACGAACAAAATAATTAAACTTTTTTTAACTGTCAGCGTATCGAACTATTATGGGATGGTCCAGGGGACAATTTTTAAATCACTGGATACATATTTGAAAATGATAGGGAGCTGGGGATCAGTAATCAAATTGATATTGAAAAGTTTTTAACTAAACATACTGACACAATGTAGCATTTATATAAAAACATGTAGAAAACAGCATTATTTCAGTGAGATAGACGGAGGATCTGGCCTTAAAGCACTTAAACCTGTAACTCAATATTTCCCATGAAATCACTAACACGAATTAGTGTTCAATATAGGTCCATTTCAATCAATATTAGTGTTGTTATCTTTAACACACAATACACATTGTATAATGTTATCTTTAAGACACAATACACATTGTTGTATAATGTTATCTTTAAGACACAATACACATTGTATAATGTTATCTTTAAGACACAATACACATTGTATAATGTTATCTTTAAGACACAATACACATTGTATAATCAGTACGCAAGTCGTGTATTCTACGGTTTCGGGCGACATTTGTAATGACATTAGAAACACGAATTAGGCGTAAATGAATATCGTTAAACTAGGACTGTTCATTACATCTGTTTCAAGAAAGCCTGCCATACATGTTCATGTCCACATTCTTTCAGGATTTCAATTATTCCAGCTAGGACATCGTTACCTCGATAAAACAGGATATTGATTAGGTAATTAACGGCTGACTGACTTCCGTCCGATGTCTTCCTTTTCTTGTCTGTACCTTGTTCTCGTCAGAAATAATACAAGATCGAAAGAAATAACAAACAAGGTCGCCGATGTTTCCTTTGAAATCGTCTATCAATTCTACAGAACGATTCCTCCATATCTCGTAGAGGGCGTCTTTCATTATCCTTCGCGGTACAACAGTTCTACCTACAAAAGAAAAACAAAGCAGGAAAACTAAATTTAAGTTCGACACAACGGTTCTAGCTATAAAAAAATCGGAAATGAAGGGTAGGAAATGGCTATGTATCAGAAATTAGTTCAGAGGGTCGCTAAGCACTACAGCAAATTTGTAACGACCCTTAAGCTCCGAGGGTCAGAAAAACATGGGGTCGTGGAAAATGTGCTTTGAGTGTCGAAAACATGCCACTTGACTGAATTGTTTCACGCGCATTGAACCACTAGACAAACACGCCCCCTCCTTGACGAAAAACGCTCTAGCAGGGGCAAACTTATCCTACCAGCACCGCACATGCAACCCCAGAAATATAACTTACAATAGTTATGATTGTCTAATAATATTGCGGTGACTTAAGACATTAGACCCAATCCCATTCGTAAAATAATGTTATGCTCTTTGATTTTTAACAAACTGCGGAATATAGCTAACCAAAAAGAAATTGGAATGAAATGGGGTTAAACGTCCTACTGTTCTGCTACGACTGGGTTAATGAAGACGTGAATACGTCATACATGTACAGTGTGCTATGCTAGAATAAAATACGGAATAAAAACCTTATTTGGTTGCCAAACACATGTAATAAACAATAGAAAGAAAGAGAGAGTTTAACGTCCACTCGACATAAACTAGGTCATTTCGGGACTAACATATGGTTTAATTTTATTTCAATAATTCGCTTGCGCGTAGGGGTCTTTAGCAGTGTGAGGAAACCGGAGGACCCGGAGAAAACCCATCAGGTTGGACAGGCGACCCTAATTCTTGTCACGTACAACCGGGGATTCGAAACCACGCCAGTTGACTTAATGACAGGCCTTATGATACAGCGCGCACGTGCTTACCATTCGGCCATCCAACCCCAAAACACGATAGAAATTTGATGGATATTTTGTGTTAAGCGATCGACTATGTCATGCAGAGGAAGTATTGTGACCGACCTACTGTGACTTTTTTACCTGTGTTTTTCCTGTGACTTTCTTTCCGCGCACCCCGTTGACTTCCTTCCCAAATATGGAATAAAACTGTGACTTAGACCTTTCCGCCCCTGGGCTCTTTATATGGTTTAACTGGTTAGACATATTCTAGAATAGATTTCCTTGCAGAAACTAACAAACTGTAGGAAATTACTTGGTTGAAAGGGCGTTTGTATTATAACCATACCGCATATGTCCCTGTTACAATTTCAAATCATTTTATTGCTTTTGTGATCGAAATATCAGTATTCTAACAGATAGCATTTGCGATATAGTCCAATTTTCAAAATTATCAGGCGGACCACATCGGCGCAAATAGGTGCCGACACGCCTTTGATCTGGTGGTGGTGTGTGTGGGGTGTGTGTGGGGGGGATGATTAATCGTTGGCGTATAAACATAAATACATGATCATATTATCGTTAAGCTGTTCCAAATTTCAATACGTTTCCTTTTTAGTACTAGTTGAACAATCCCCGCCAAAACTCTAATCTGTTGAAGTGAAGTGGGTCGTGTTCCTGGTGTAAAATCAGTGGTATGGGACTTATTGTATAACTAGGTTAATGGTGGTATGTCTGCTTTAGGAATCCATTAGCTGTGCAGAAAACAAACTAAATATGGTTGTATCTTGTTCGTGTTGCAAAATCCACGATCGCCACGCCCCCACAGTTACGGTAACAATAATTTTTGTATGGGTTAGTGATGGTATGTCTGCTTTGGTCATATTACAGTAACGTCCACTCGACACAAACTAGGTCATTTCGGAACTACAACAAATATAATATAGTAATGGGCTACTGTATACCTGTGTATATAGATTGAGATAGCCACCACGTGTTCTTATGGCGATAACATGATACAGCAGTGGTGTCTTTGGCATTGGGAGGATGCAGGAGGACCAGAAAAAAATCCCACAAGGTCAGACAGTCAACTTTACACCTTGTTATGTAGGCCTTCACGCGAGAGATCGAAACCACGCCCATTGAGTCAATGGCAGACCTTAAAAGCTTTTAACGACTCTTGATTCAACTACCCAACACCCCCAACTCAACCAAACACCAGCTCCCCCGCCCATGAGTCAGTTTTTGAAATACGGCTTGTAAACGGAAAGAAAACTGAAATAGATTTAAAGAACATTTGGGCTTTATTTGATGTTTATTGTCAATCATTTGGTAATATTGAAGTTTATCTATTATTAGCAGGCAAAGCATTCCCGAGCTTTTCGGCCATGTTGTTGTGAGAAGCCCCTTTCATTGCAGCTATAATTCTGGGTGAAACATAGTGACCTGTTTGAAAGAGTATGTCCACAAGATTTATAGCTGCATTATGATCGCCGTCGGCACTTTGTTTTCGCTCCAGTTGTTTTTTGTCGTCGCTGCTAATGATACTGTAAGAAAAAAAACACAGACTTGCATATAAGGTCTTTCCATATCTTGTAATGTGCATCAATCATTTTACCATACTCCAAATTGTCTGAAATCAGAAAAGATTAGAGAATGCAGATTAATCTATTGGAATCAACACATACTTTATCACCCAATGTTCTCCTAAGTAATTGAAAATATACACCACCTATTTATTTAAAGTATATATTCCCAAACAATATGGCAGAAATTACACGACATATGGATCAATAATAATCTATACATAAATGTTACTAGAATAATTAAATATTTTGGTATTATATCTATTCCTGTAAGATTACAGAAAATGTTCCAAATACCAGAAGTTATATTTCATATTATTTATAAGCGAAAACTAAAATAATTTTAATAATATACAACACAGTAGATGGATACAATATTTTAAAAATTAAACTAGACATTATGTTTCTATAATTTACAGGGTTTCAAATTGTATTATTACGTCTTTGTGATCTTTTCAGTTGTCAAAAAATTAAATTATTTTCCTAAGTCTAGCTCATAAGCCGTAGATGCACGTACGGTCGGTTGTGAGCTAGGCTTAAAATAACTATAAGCTGCAAATTAGGCCAACATTTAATTCATCATATTATATGCAATCACCTTGATGTTTACCAATGCTAGTCAGGAGAACTATTTCATATATTGATTTAACATACTAAGCGTTGAAATAAAATTGAACCAAATGTTAGTCCCGAAATGACCTAGTCTCTCTCTCGCTCTCTCTCTCTCTCTCTCACCCTTTTTAGCAAGTATATATGGCCGACCCAACACAGACATTTAAAGCGATAATTGTTGGTTATATTATAGAGTGACACTACAAAATGGTCACGCGTCCTCGTATTAAATAATTGAAAATAATATTCTGATTTTTGGGGAATGGTTCAAAACGTAAAAGGAATGCAGAAATATTATGATTACTTACTATAGCTACAGTCATATTGTGTATCAAAGTGGAAGCGTATTTCTGGAGGATATTGTATTTGTTACCGCTTGGATATATGGTGTTTACCACTATGAAGTAGTAAACAACATATTTATCGTATTGGGGTGCACTGGCTGTCATTATGAAATTTGTTCTAGGTTGCCTAATGATGATGCTATTTGCTATAATACCGCCTATGGTACCCCACCCATTGGCACTAGTATGAATATTATGGTATCCCACCCATTGGCACTAGTATGAATATTATGGTATCCCACCCATTGGCACTAGTATGAATATTATGGTATCCCACCCATTGGCACTAGTATGAATATTATGGTATCCCACCCATTGGCACTAGTATGAATATTATGGTATCCCACCCATTGGCACTAGTATGAATATTATGGTACCCCACCCATTTGGCACTAGTATGAATATTATGGTATCCCTCCCATTGGCACTAGTATGAATATTATGGTACCCCACCCATTGGCACTAGTATGAATATTATGGTATCCCTCCCATTGGCACTAGTATGAATATTATGGTATCCCTCCCATTGGCACTAGTATGAATATTATGGTATCCCTCCCATTGGCACTAGTATGAATATTATGGTATCCCACCCATTGGCACTAGTATGAATATTATGGTATCCCACCCATTGGCACTAATATGAATATTATGCCAATATAATGAGTATATAATGTAGTATTTTTATTCACTTGTTTAAAATCTTCGAACTTGACCAGTCTGATTACAGAATGACCATAGAAATAGAATTGAAATGACATTTACTTATTATCATTCAAATAAGCCAACAATTGAATTTTAATTTTGATGACATATAAGCAAAATCTCATGAAAATATCCTAGAATAAAGTTTTGAGGTGTAGAATTTTTTGCCACTGCAAAGAGAGACCAATCAAAATCCAACAAATTTCAATTTTAGGCTAAAATATATCTGTTTAATCTCTTTCATTTTATTTTGGGACCTTCTTCCTGATGGGTATGAGTATCACATTTGCTCACCACCACAACATAACTCTGGCGGCTTCATCGCAGATATCCGTGTGGCCATCACAACGGAAACAGAAGCTAAGAAATGGAAGGAAAACTATGTGGAGAAGACTAAACTAAAATCACTGTCAGAGTGAAAAAGACAAATCCTCATAAATATCTTTGCCATAAACTACAGATGACAGCACAATACTATACCAAGGTCAAGAGCAGCAGATGACAAACAGAAAGAACACACTTTGTCCAGTATAAGTCTTTGTGACCGTGAAGCGATTCGTAGTTAAGAGAAGCAAGTCAGTAATTCTTACATAGTGACTGGTGAAAGGTCTAATAAGAAAATAGCTTAATTAACACGAGGTAGGCCTAACACATCTTACCATAATCATAGAATAATAACGAATTCCGTGGTTGTTGTGTAATACATGTAAGTCAGTGAAATAGGGGTATTATGCTTACATACCCAAACGTTCAGTACCAGTATGTTTCTCCAAGCAAGACTTAAGCTGGGGCTAAGACTAGGGGCATTCTGCAGATGATGAGTGGGAAGGACCGCATTGATTCAAAAGAAAATCTAACTGCAAGTGCAAATCAACTTAAACTCTCTTATTATGCTCAGTGTCTGATGATCCATCTTTCTTCCAGAGCCACGATAAACGACCGGCATCTCCCCAAGTTTGCCACAATGATAAGAATCAACTCCACGTATAATCATGCCGTGTATATTGCAGGCTCGTTGAAATACCGCAATGTTTCTGATGAAACGGTTGAAGATTTCAAGAATTTGTTCTCAAGAGGTCATTCCCCTGAATCCGCTCTCAACAGGTTCAAGTTGGACCTTCAAATGCAGCATGGACCCGGATTGCCAGTTTTTTCACAGGTAATATCAATAGCAAAAGACAAAGTTATTTCGGGACTAACATATTGTTCAATTTTACTTCAATAATTGTCTTGCAGATAGGGGTCTTTAGCAGTGGAATGAAACTGGAGGAACCGGAGAAAAACGACGAGGTTGGACAGACGACCCTACTCCTTGTCACGTACAACCGTGGAAACGAAACCACGTCAGTTGACTCAATGACAGACCTTATGATACAACGCGCACGCGCTACCTATTCAACCTCAGCCCACTCAGCTCCAAACAGTTATTCCATTACCTTGGTGTAGGGGAAGAAATAACAGCTTTTAACTATTGACACAGACTGTCCTTTAGAAAAATGAAGCTGATTGTGACATGTTGCTATACACGAAAGTATGTAAAAATGAAGCGTTTACGTGTCCTTTTCTCACTGCAATTCTATATTTTTTTACAGACTGTACAGGAAGTTATATGAGAAGTCCTATGGTACTGCCCCAGGAGAACAAATGCTGTTGGATGTTGATGGTGCTATTCAGACGTACAACAAGCACCAAGGACTACAGTGTGCCAAAATGACCCCGAAAAATTGTCATTGCTAAAGACCTCTACGTGACTTATTAAATGAAATTGTACAACATGATAGTCCTGAAATGACCTAGTTTCTGTCGAGTGGATGATAAACAACATCTCTCTCTCTCTCTCTCTCTCTCTCTCTCTCTCTCTCTCTAAAATATTTGGAATACTTATGTAAAATTTGAATTGTTAAAGATACATTATTCAAGAGCTAAACAACATCGGATACTCACGATTTTAACTAGCTTAGAACGGTACGGCCATTTAATGATTTAATTTAAATATGAAAGAGAGACAATGGCGGGGGGCATGGTGGCTAAGTGGGTGGGACGCTGGCGCTAGCCGATCCCTGCATTGGCCAAGAAAGTTCATCGGGATTTTCTGGTGTAGTTTCACCTTGTCAGTTGTGCAGGACGTGGGGTCTGACGTGGATAGTTGTCTAGTTGTTCGAATGTGTATACATTGGCATGCATGTAAAATATTCCTTGGCAGTTGGAATTAGATATAAAGGTAAGCCATCGTGCCGCTCATAGCACACTGCATGGCGTATGATTGTCCGTCTGCATAATAACCCAGTCGGAACAGAACAGTAGGATGTTAAAGTCCATTTCATTTCATTTCAGCAAGAACGGACAGCTCTTTACCTAAATCTTACATAATTGCTTATAAAAACAATACGTTGAATCATCGATGGTGGGTGATGAAAAAAAAACTTCCTTGAGCCATTGCAGGTCAATGTAACTGTAGGGCCTTGCCTTCTTTATAGTCAGGAGGGTTGTGTGGCCGAATGGTTAACGCATGCTCGTTGGATCATAAGGTCTTTCACTGAGACAAGTAGCGTAGTTTTCATATCCTCCAAAAACTACCTCCCGACAAAGATAAAACCTTATTTGCCACACCATCTTAGAATTTTCTTTTCCAACGGCTATATTTTACCATACTTAGATTACTGTTCCACGGTTTGGGATAATGCCAATAAAGGTAAACTAGAGGTCCTGTATAAACTTCAAAAGCGTTCGGCAAGGAGCATTTTGGATGAAAAACCTGATTCACTTTCGGCACCTTTATTTGAATCTCTAAATTGGCTTACAATCTACCAACGCATTCAATACAACCAAGGAATGTTCACCTTCAACATTCTAAGAGACAAATTGCCTACATATTTATATAACACATTCTGTGAAAATTATAAATTGACTGAAACTATACCATGACATTGAGATCAGAAAGTCAACATAAATTAGCAATTCCAAAAAGTAAGAAAAAGGCAATGACAAGAACATTCCAATATACCGCCTCTGTATTCTGGAATTAACTACCTCAAACTGTGAAACATGTGTCTTCAAGTTTTATCTCCAAAAAGGAGTTAGTAAAACACGTTAATTACTGTTGTCCCCTAAATGTATGTTTATTTGCCCTTTTTTCCTTCTTTCTTTCTTGTTTGTTTGATATGTCTTTATTATAAGCTAATTATATAATATGATATATATGCACTTTGTAAATATTATTACTGTGTAGTTGCTAGTTTTATAGAGTAGGATGGACATGTTGAATATTAGAACTAGTGTACTAAATATGTTCCGTCAGAAAATAAAGTCATTATTATTATTATTATTATTATTATTATAAACAAATAAAAATATTATGGAAGAAATCTGACTGATCGGTGTTAATATCCCAGTGGGAACAACTGACCCACGCTACTAGTGTGGGATAACATGTTCGCCTGGCTGTCTCGACAGGATGGCATTTTATTGATTCTAAGAATTTTTTCCCAGCTCATGCAAAATTATAAACTATACGCGCCTTAAGTAACCAAAGTATACATTGTCAAGAATATACATGCAACATTATTTAACATATGGACACATTGTGATTTATGATAAAATTGACAAACAAAAGTATATTCTAGTTTCGTTTAATAAGTCATAATTGTAATATAGCGACTCTTGGTCCATATATTTAGATTTCAGTTAATGACCAAGTAACTTTAGACTTGAGTATCTTTAAACCAAACACATGATATAGGAATCTTGGTCATCCAAGAGATATGGGTTGTCTAGTAATTAAATCATTAATTAAGTTAGATATAGTATCGTTCAACCTGGCCGGGTGTCTTATAACCAAGCACATGATATAGGAATCTTGGTCATCAAAGAGATATGGGTGGTCTAGTAATTACATCATTAATTGAGTTAGATATTGTATCGTTAAACTTGAGTATCTTTAAACCAAACACATGATATAGGAATCTGGGTCATCAAAGAGATATGGGTGGTCTAGTAATTAAATCATTAATTGAGTTAGATATAGTATCGTTAAACTTGGGTATCTTTAAACCAAACACATGATATAGGAATCTGGGTCATCAAATTAAATCATTAATTAAGTTAGATATTGTATCGTTAAACCTGGGTGTCTTATAACCAAGCACATGATATAGAAATCTTGGTCATCCAAAAGATATGGGTGGTCTAGTAATTAAATCATTAACTGAGTCAGATATGGCCTTATCAACTTAATTAAAGTAATTAAGATTAAGAGAACATTGGTTGTATTGCAATGTCTCAATCTGTTTCACAGAGAATTACGATAGTCTAGAATAATATCTCTGTCAAAGATGGTTGCATTTGCATGTGCCGTCACAGCACGCGGCGTCAATTATTGGCTGAATGGCGCGTGCATTGTTTACATTGTGTAAACAATGAAGATTAATATTAAGAAAAAACACAAATTATGCTCTTTAATAAATTTGGCAAGACATGTTTCCAGAAATTTTATATAAACAATGCTGAACTTGAAAATGTTAGTGAATACAAATATCTAGGTATCACAAGTTCAGTCATCCAGTTCTCTTAGTAAAGGCGTTGAGTATTTAATGGATAAATCATTGAAGGCATACTTTAAGATTATAAAAGCTTTTTCTCATATTAATGTTTCGCCTCATATATTATTTAAACTGTTTGACTCATTAGTCAGACCTATTACCTTGTATGCATGTGATGCTTGGGGTGATTATATTAACACAAACATTAATAACACCTTAAAAATTGAAAAGCTACATTTTAATTTGTGTAAGAGTATTTTGAAAATTCACAAAAAGGCTACTAACTCAGTTGTTCTTGCTGAACTAGGCAGATTTCCTCTCTTTCTAGATGTGAAATATAGAATGGTTAAGACATGGATAGAATCTGAAGTTAAATGTTATATATAATTCATTAATGTCGCTAGCTATCACAGAGATGAAGACTTCTAATAGTAAATGGCTTAATCAAATACAAGTTATATTAGAGGAAACAGGAATGGGTGAAATATTAACTGCCGCAAAAAATGAAAATTTTAATACAGAATTCTTTTTACACTTATTTAAAACCCGATTACATGATATATATATCCAGTCCTGGAAACACACTGACCAGAGTAAGACTGTCAAGCATCTAAATGGACATATGAAATCAAATTCAAAACATGATTTTATTATAATATTAAGAATTCTTATAACATGGAAAATTATTTATGTGCACTGAAAAAAGATGAAAGGGGTGCACTCAGTAAATTTAGACTTAGTGCACATAAACTGGAAGTTGAAAAGGGAAGATACAGTGAACCCTTTATTCCTCGTAATAAGAGATTGTGTAAAAACTGCAACCTTCAATTAGTAGAAGATGAAAAACATTTCTTATTGTATTAATAATAAATTTTATTCGTACACTAAGTACAATAAATACATATAAATATATACAAGTTCTCAATTAATACAGAGTTGATTAATTATTTCATTTAAGTTTATATATTCAGATGGTGAACAATCTCTTAAATCTATGAATTCCCGTATAGCATTTCCTATTCTCTTATCATTTTCCTTCCAGGAACTTTTATCATGACATTCTATTTTATCTACAATATTTAACAATGACTTACGTTCTAAATTGTATTTTGTTATATTATAATGATATGATAAGTAATTGATATTATTGCACATAGTAGACTGACTTCCCAACAACGCAGTACGTCCACATATATGAAGACATAAATTACTACTATGTATAATACTATGACAGAACTTAATAAAACGTTTATGAAGCTGAGTTTCAATTGACAAATCTTGACATATAATATTCAATAAACTATTGTGGGTTCTTGGGGAAATGTTGAATACTTTCCTTACCTGTTTTCTCCAGGCTACTTAAAAACTCTCTACTAATGACTTTTGTGAGAAATCCCATAGTTGGCTCCCATACAGGGGCATACAATAAGTTTTGAATAATTTATATTTAACTTTAGATGAGGAGAATGTAAAATTTCTTAATGTTACATTACTTTTAACAGTAAAATTATTTATACATTGACGTAAATGTTCATGTTTTGACGAACTATGAAGCAGATTTCCTAAATGGGATTCAGATTCGACAAGTATTGTCCATTTTATGATACTTTGAGGCAACAATACCTTTCACCATTCATCAAACCTCATATAACTGATTCAATTCAACTTAATATATTAATCAATAATGAAGAGTGTATAGAAAATGTTAGAAGTTTTGTATTAATTGCCTTTATGAAAAGAGAAATATAAATATAGCTTTGTTAATTGATTTGTAACATTAAATATTGTCGATTAGATTCATATGTACCCCTCTTGAAAGCTAATGTTAATTTGTAAAATATATGTAGATAGATATTGTTATGCATCACGTGGTGAAATGTTTGTTGTAACTTCCATGCTCATGCTTGTACATGTAGTTGTGAATAAACTGTTATTATTATTATTAAGACGTTACTGCCTCGGAGAGAATGCTGCCTTTTAGTCATTTTGAATCATGATACCCATTTACACTAAATAGGAAATAATTTTTACCTACAAATATGTCAAACGCCATTATTTATTTTTCCATTACATAAAAAAAAAAACTTTTTAGAATTTAATTTGTCGCAGGAAAAAATTTAATATTTCTGGCTCATTAAGTCGAATCGATGTCGTCCTTATCATTGATTGTATCGGACTAGCGAAAATTCACTGCTGATCAGTGTGGGAATATCTCTGTTCCCTATATGGCCACAGATCACTAATTATTTCCCGATTGACTTTAATGTTAATTCTCGTCTCTTAGACCGGCTCTAACTTTTCCCAAAATTTTCGTTGAGTAGAACGCTTTCTGCCACAGATGGAGCAACATGTGGCAAACTCTTGCCCAAAAGCATGTATGAGGTTCACCATGGAAAACTTGAGATACACAAGCTGGAAGTAGAGACAACTAAACATGCAATTTCCGGCCCTACATTTCAACGTAACCAACCTCACAACTCTTGTATCCTTCCGCCTTTAAATCATGAATATTCACCAAAACCAGGCAGAAAATGTATTTTCAAACCCTTTTTTTCGATTCTACACCAAAAAGTCAACAAAAATCGCGATGCAAAAGGGGGAAAAGGGAAAGGGAGAGAGAGACTAAAAATAACTTTGGCCCTTGTTGTGCCCGTGCATTCGGATTCTTTGTTTGACCGAGTGTTTATTTGATTTTCCGCGCAAAATTCAATCAGATCAGACGACAAGTAATCATAAAATGTCGGAGCCTAAAATGCCACTGAAAAGAAAGAGGTACGGTATAATGCTGTTATCGCTGAATAATCTAATTTCCTTGCTCAATTAATAGACCATATTAATATCTCACGTATCAATCAGATTATCTCAACCTCAGATTTATATGTTCTCGCAGCTAACGAACTTCTAAGTTCTAACACGGGAATCACGTGGCTAAGTGGGTAAGACGCTAGCTCGCTAGCCTGGAGGTCGGGTGTTCGATCCCTGCATTGGCCGAGAAAGTTCATCCAGATTTTCCGGCGTGGTTCTCCCTTGTCAGTGATGCAGGACGGAGGGCCTGACAAGGAAAGCTGTCTAGTCGTTCGGATGGGACGAAAAACCGAGGTCCCGTGTACACATTGGCGTGCACGTAAAAGATCCCTTGGCAGTTGGAATTCGATATAAGAGTAGGCCGTAGTGCCGCTGTCCGGGCAAAATTTTCCTCATAGCACACTGTATGGCGTATGCCCGTCTTCATTAGCCCAGGTTAGGAGCAGAACAGTAGGACGTTAAACCCCATTTCATTTCATTTCTAAGTTCTAACACCCCTTATAAAAAAGTCCTATAGAAAAAGTACAGGTTTCTATAGAAGTTTGTGGGATTCTATAGAATGCTATAGAATGCTGCAGGAAAACAAATTCATTCTGTAGTTTTTTTTCACATGACTATAGATTCAAAAACATGTACTATAGTTTTGTGTAGGATTGATAGATGAATATTTTCCAAGTGTAATTTCCTACAGAATTCTATAGAATACTGTAAGAAACTATTGGAAAAAAAAATAAACCTACAGATTCATTGGGCTGCTATAGTTTTCTATAGAACTAACCTGTATCCTCGAGTCATTTGAGTAATCCTTCAGTTTTCTACAGCGTTTGTGGTAAAAACTATAGTTTGCTATAAAACTAACTTGTATTCTTATGTCAGCTGGCGTTCTTATAGATTTGGTGGTAAAAACTATAGTTTTCTATAGAACTAACTTATTGTCTCAAGTCAGTTGTGTGATCCTATAGTTTTCTATGACATTCTGACATTTTTTTTATAGATTTTGTGGAGAAAAATATAATGCATGAGCCTTCTATAGTTTTCTGTAGAATTTATATGTATACTGTACTTAAACCATTTTAACGAATAGCCTACTATAGTTTCCTACATAATAATGTAGAAACAATGTTCTATACCACAGATTTCATAAATTGGTGATGTCTTTTATTCATACTATAGTTTACAACAGAATTTAGTGAGGCACTTGTGTGAATTCTGTAAACTTTTCCAACATAATTTTCCTGGATACGGTTTCCTTTATTGTGATACCAAATGACAAACTAAAATAAGCTTACCACGAAAAATAAAATATTAAGTATAAAATAGTGTATATAATATGAATGAAATAGTGATACATGTTGACACTCAAAGGAATTCCCCACCCACCCTCCAAAAAATGCCAGTAAATGTAGATCTTCACAACAAAAATATCAGATAATAAATTATTCTTCAGATAAGTCAATGAAATAAAGACAAAGTTTATTTAAACTATAGGATGTGCGCTACAGAAATTATAGAATATTTGGGGCCGTTATTTCCTACAGGCCCCCAAAATTCTGTAGAATACTATAGAATTTTATCCTATAGAAAATGGGACACGCCCCCCCCCCCAAAAAAAAAAAACTCTATAGTTTTAGTTTTTCTATAGAATTATATACAATACTACACTGGTATTCTGTAGGACTTTTTGCTAAGGGACCAGTGCAGGGCGTCTGCCATGCTAGGCCTACTCTAATCTATAGGCTTTTTAATAGA
The DNA here is from genome assembly GCF_932274485.2 of Patella vulgata. Taxonomy (NCBI): domain Eukaryota; kingdom Metazoa; phylum Mollusca; class Gastropoda; family Patellidae; genus Patella; species Patella vulgata. Next base: position 91,331,851 of record NC_065880.2, read on the forward strand.
TTAGACTGGTGGCTAGCCTAATAATAACCGCATTTTTAATTCATCGCTGCAGACACCATGAATGTAGAGCGTCTCCTATATAGGTTATTGTCGGCTTTATAATAACCGATTTTTAATTCATTGTCGAAAAAATGGCGAATATTTAACCGGTCCTTGGTTGGCCGAGATCACCTCAGCCATCACTTCACTAAGAATGATGAATCGGGGATTTTTGTCAGAAATACTTAATTTACTTCTTTGATGCTTGTTACCATTGGAAATATTAATTTTTTTTATATAAAAATTATTATCAATTTTGGATAAACATTGAAAGCCAACGTGATCCCTGCTCATTATACATGACCATTAGTTCAAAAGTGTAATGATTCCATTCCATTACCATTAGCTCATCCCTGAGTGTAATTTCTGTCAAAGGTATGTAGGAATGCAATAGGAAATACATCGGACACAAAAAAAAAACGTAGTGGAAGTATATGCCCGCCGAATGTGAACTACTCGGGTTGGTCTAGTCTTAGTCTGTATGTGGAATACAACTTGTCACCTCTCGAGAGTTTCGAGATTCAGATTTATTTTCTTTCTGCTAATGCTTCGTACCCAAACTATAACTGGCAGACATCAGACAAATGGCTGCTAGAAGTAATCAAAAGCTAGCAGACAAGAATAAACATAGTTCAAAATATTCACCTCTTTGCACAATGGATTGATCTGCTCTAATCACGTGATCAATTCTGTCCAGTGGTCGCCGTCGATACTGATTTACAGTAGAAAACACAGAATATAACAAAAAGAAACGAAACGAAATACAATATTAATAGTAGTTTGAACCTTACAATTCACCCTGAAGTTAGTAGTGTACCAGGATACTGTTTATATTTTATGAAAGAGAATAAAATGTTGTTTCAAATGGTATGTGATAATATACTTGTATTTTGATTTTTCATATTGCATTCCACTGCGACAAGACAGCATCCTATATCAATATGGCCTCGAAGTCTGCTACCCCACCCCTCTTATACTTTACAATTCACCCTGTAGATATTAATGTGCCAGAAAAATGATTACATTTTATAAACGATAATAAATTTCTCTTTTAAATGGTATATGATATTATACTTGGAATTTGATTTTTCATATAGCATTTCGCTGTCGCATATTGACAGCATCCCGTATAAATACCGTCTCAAGGTATGCTACCCCACCCCTCTTATACCTTACAATTCACCCTGTAGATATTAATGTGCCAGGAAAATGATTATATTTTCTGAAAGATAATACATTCCTCTATTAAATGGTATGTGACAATATACTTGGAATTTGATTTTTCATATAGCATTTCGTTGCCGCAAATGACAGCATCCCGTATAAATACCGTCTCAAGGTATGCTACCCCACCCCTCTTATACCTTACAATTCACCCTGTAGATATTAATGTGCCAGGAAAATAATTACATTTTCTGAAAGATAATACATTCCGCTATTAAATGGCATGTGACAATATACTTGGAATTTGATTTTTCGTACAGAATTTCGCTGATGCAAATGACAGCATCCTATATTAATATAGCCTCAATGTCGGCTACCCTCACCCCTCTTATACCTTACGATTTGGAAAGAAGATATCAATGTGCCAGAAAAATGTTTATATTTTATGAACGATGATAAATTTCTCTCTTAAATGGTATATGGCATTATACTTGGAATTTTATTTTTCATATAGCTTTTCGCTGTCGCAAATGACAGCATCCTGTATAAATACCGTCTCCGGGTCTGTTACCCCACCCCTCATATACCGCATAATTCACCCTGTAGATATTATTGTGCCAGGAAAATGTTTATATTTTATGAACAATAATAAATTTCTCTTTTAAATGGTATATTATATTATACTTGGAATTTGATTTTTCATATAGCATTTCGTTGTCGCAAATGACAGTATCCCGTATAAATACCGTCTCAAGGTATGCTACCCCACCCCTTTTATACCTTACAATTCACCCTGTAGATATTAATGTGCCAGGAAAATGATTATATTTCCTGAAAGATAATACATTCCTCTATTAAATGGTATGTGACAATATACTTGGAATTAATATCTACAGGGTGAATTGTAAGGTATAAGAGGGGTGGGGTAGCATACCCTGAGACGGTATTTATACGGGATGCTGTCATTTGCGGCAACGAAATGATATATGAAAAATCAAATTCCAAGTATAATATCATATACCATTTAAAAGAGAAATTTATTAACGGTCATAAAATATAAACATTTTCCTGGCACAATAATATCTACAGGGTGAATTATGCGGTATAAGAGGGGTGAGGTAGCATACCTTGAGACGGTATTTATACAAGATGCTGTCATTTGCGACAGCGAAAAGCTATATGAAAAATAAAATTCCAAGTATAATGCCATATACCATTTAAGAGAGAAATTTATCATCGTTCATCAAATATAAACATTTTTTTGGCACATTGATATCTTCTTTCCAAATCGTAAGGAAAAAGAGGGGTGGGGGTAGCCGACATTGAGGCTATATTAATATAGGATGCTGTCATTTGCATCAGCGAAATTCTGTACGAAAAATCAAATTCCAAGTATATTGTCACATACCATTTAATAGAGGAATGTACTACCTTTCAGAAAATATAATTATTTTCCTGGCACATTAATATCTACAGGGTGAATTGTAAGGTATAAGAGGGGTGGGGTAGCATACCTTGAGACGGTATTTATACGGGATGCTGTCATTTGCGGCAACGAAATGCTATATGAAAAATCAAATTCCAAGTATATTGTCACATACCATTTAATAGAGGAATGTATTATCTTTCAGAAAATATAATCATTTTCTTGGCACATTAATATCTGCAGGGTGAATTGTAAGGTATAAGAGGGGTGGGGTAGCAAACCTTGAGACGGTATTTATACGGGATCCTGCCATTTGCGGCAACGAAATGATATATAAAAAATCAAATTCCAAGTATAATATCATATACCATTTAAAAGAGAAATTTATTATCGTTTATAAAATGTAATCATTTTTCTGGCACATTAATATCTACAGGGTGAATTGTAAAGTATAAGAGGGGTGGGGTAGCAGACTTCGAGGCCATATTGATATAGGATGCTGTCTTGTCGCAGTGGAATGCAATATGAAAAATCAAATTCCAACTATATTATCACATACCATTTGAAAGAACAATTTATTATCTTTCATAAAATATAAACATTATCCTGGTACACTACTCACTTTAGGGTGAATTGTAAGGTTCAAACTACTATTAATATTGTATTTCGTTTCCTTTCTTTTTGTTATATTCTGTGTTTTCTACTGTAAATCAGTATCGACGGCGACCACTGGACAGAATTGATCACGTGATTAGAGCAGATCAATTCATTATGCAAAGAGGTGAATATTTTGAACTATGTTTATTCTTGTCTGCTAGCTTTTGGTGACGTCTAGCAGCCATTTGTCTGATGTCTGCCAGTTATAGCTTGGGTGCTTCGTAGGCCTATTATTCAGATACTTATACATTTATAAATTATTATCGTTATAGAAATAACTGATTCAATGTACCGAGATTTTGAAGCTTTAGAATTTTATTTCAGTCTCGTTTAGCGAAGGTTTACAAAAATTCAACAGAAAAGTAAAAAAGATGTTGAAATATTTCAGTGGTGTAAGTTTGAATTTCTATCTTTTCTAACCAGACTCCAATCAATAAAGTTTATTATACATATCACAATCTTTCAGTCTTACCACCTTTCGGACTCCACACAAACGATGGTTTGGACTCGTTTGTCAAAGGTTCAGACTAAAGCCAGACAATTGGTTTCACTTCAGACTCGGTTTTGGAGTGTAAAACACCAAAATGTCAGGCGTGGTTCCCTTGAAATGTATTTGTCTGCAGCTATGACATGCGGGCTATGGTAGATTTAAGATTTATCAGTTTATCGACAGTAGATTTACCCAATTCCACCATTATTTCAACTCAACGTCAATAATTTATATTGATATTTGATAATATAGCATTACAATTTTAAATTAAAAATGACAATTTGGCATAAAGAACGATACATTATCAAATAGCGATATAAATTATTGTGATATTAAGTTGAAATATTTGTGGATTTGGGTGGCTTTAGGTAATTTGCACTATCCATTTATCAATCTTTTTATCGAGAATTTGTTTTTTCCTGATAAATGACAGCCACAGTGTTCGATCCTGGTGTTGGCCTACAAAGTTCTCAATGTAACTGTTTTTAGAATCAATTTTGTGTGCCTTAATGCAATCTCACTGTAAGTGAATTCAAAAGTATGAATTAAAGTAGCGGTATGCACAAATTTAATAATTTGATTTATCATTAAAGCTTTTCCGACCTAGTTACCCTTTGTCAGTGGTGCAGGGCGAGGAACTGACAAGGACAGCTGTCTAGTTGTTTGGATAGTATGAAAAACAGAGGTCCTGTGTATACATTGGCATGCATGTAAAAGATCACTTTGCAGTTGGAATTTGATATAAGAGTAGGCCATAGTGCCGCTGTCATGGCAAAATTTTCCTCTTAGCACACTGCATGGCATATGTCTGTCTTCATTAGCTCAGTCGGAGCAGAACAGTAGGACGTTAAACCACATTTTATTTCATTTCATTTTATCATTAAGAGCGTGTTTGCGAGAGAATCATGCAAAATTGAAAAATAACGGCACAAGTGGGGTCTGGTGATTTTGACCAAACTTTGCAGTTTTTGTCATTGGGTACCCCATATACCCCACATGAAATATGAGGGTCACCAACCTTGTAGTTACGGAGAACCAGCTATGGCCATTTTAGAGTTAAAACACATCTTTTTTGTGACAAAAAAAGCCCTAAATTCAAATATTTCCCATAAATTGCCTATTGAATTTTTATTTTTTAAATTATTTTTTTATGAATGATCTTGTCTACTACTTCAATATATATGACTATTAAATTTTTCCGAAACCATTTGACGCCATGAGGAATTTATTTTGAGACACAGTTTTTGCTATATGCTAAAACATATAAATTTCATGATGCTATATCTCACCCACTGCGGGACTGAGGACAATTATATTAATAATGGAAGTTGAGGACTACTAATACTATTATTTAGTTTTGAGAAAATGACTGGCACGGATTTCTTTCATATTAAATTTGATGGTCGAACTTGAAGAAAATGACTTCATTTCTGACATTATTTTCCAATAAAATCATTCATTGCCTGGATTATTAGGCCTGATAATGCCCCGTGCAACCGTCTTCCAGCAGGGCCGGTACAGATAATTCAGGAGTTCCACAAGGATCAGTCCTTGGCCCTATCCTTTCTGTAATGTATACTAAGAATTTAGGACATCTAATCGATAATTGGGTTTCTAGGACGACATTCTTATGCAGATGACACACAGCTGATTGCAAATTACTCCTTTTCAAAAACTGTTTCATCCCCTAATTATTCTGACATCAAGTTGTGTTGATGTGGCATTAAAGATAGGATGACAAGAAATATGTTGAAATTAAATGTAATTGAATAAGTAAATTAGAATGTATTTTATTTGGCCCAAATACACATCTGAAAAATACAAGTCCAAATGATATGGTTGTACGAGATGCAATACTTGTACCATGAAACACTGTGAAGAACTTAGGATGGGATTCAATTTAAGCATGGACAGTCTCATTAGTGAAATTTGTCGACAATGTTATCTTCAGTCCAGGAACATTGGCCATATAAGACAATTGATTAGCTACTGTAACAGCTTGTTAGTAGAAACATCTAGTGCCAATATTAAAAAAAATCAACTTGTACAAAATACCGCAGCTCGAATTGTTACCAGATTATCAAAATTCTCTCATATTACTCCTGTTCTGAAACTACTCAATAAATGAAAGAATCATCTTCAAAAGTCTGCCTTTGACGTATCAGTGTGTGAATAGCTTAGCCAACGCTTATGCAAATACAAGTTCCCTCGCGTAATCTCCGACCGGACACAGCTCCATCAGTTGTGTTGCTCAAGGTGGAAATTAAATTCATTTGGATACGGATCGTTCTCGGTAAATGCGCCTAAACTGTGGACCAATCGTCCGGAGATCATTAAATCATCTCAAATTCTTTCTTGTTTGAAATCAAAACTTAAAACCCACCTTGTCATCAGGATTAAATAAATGAATTTCATTGTATGCGCAGTGAAAATGCCTCTGTGCATGGCGTATGTGCGCTGTATAAACGAACATCATTATTATTATTTGCTAGGCCGAAGTTAGGTTTGTACTCCAGCATCCAAGATGACGGCTGAAATCAACTATTTATTTTCCCGTCTTTTTTCCACAAATAAAATGAGGTTTAGTAGCCAGTTATCCGAAAGAAACTACAATAGCATATTCCTGAAGCAATGGCCTGAGAAATATCTCTCTGGCCATTGCTGGATTGACTTCTGATACTTAATTTTTTAAGAAAGTGTGTCTATTCTTTCCGTTCAATCAAATCTGCAAAATGACAGTCTTTCGTTTAATCTGGGTCTTCCAAAACCTTTCGTGAATCATGATGTAACGTTATGTAAACATGTTTGGAGCTCTGTTTGAACCCGAATGATATTGTTACGCAGTTGGGTATTGGTTATTAATCAGACTATTGACCAGTCATAATTTGGAACAGAAACTTGCTTTAATTGCGGCAGTGTTGATATGCTACAATAGTGACCTTGCGCAAATATACTATTTGTTTTATATTTTTGAAATATCGCTTGATTCGTTTTTCAAGTATAGACAGATTTGTATGACCACTATATGTTAGTATAAATTACACTATTTAGTTTTTACGATTTGCTGTTTCAAAATTCATCATCCTTCTACTACTAGTACTAGATCATGAGATTATTGCCGAATTAATAAAATGTTTAAAAAATTAGTCGAGAGAGATTAATTATATTTACCAAGAACAATTCTTTTGGTATTTACAGTAAATTAAGCTTTTCAAACTTCAACGCTTAAAAATTTTAACGGTGTAATTATGAGCTCGCTCAATTTTCATGATTAGATACTTAATGGAACTGGAACCCACGTTAATTTGGTTTCCAGTGCCTGTTACACAGTTCAGTGTATGCATAAAGCGGTGCGTTTTCGTCATTTTTGGTGAAAATCGTTATTTTGGGGAGACAAATGGAGATTATTTACTACTAAACGAGTTGCGTGCCATCCAGTTTTTTTCTTGATCTTAATACTACAGATCTTTGCCTTTTCAGTCAGCATTCCAAAAAAATTCTTATACCCGCAGTGGGTGAGATATAGATATAATAAAATGGCATACCTAAATTGAGCTATTTTGGTACCTTGAAGCACTAAGTCCCTATACCAAAAACCTCTCAATGAAAGTCCATCAAACTGTACATATGTATACTCACTAATCATATCTGCTACCCAATAAAGTTTCATTAATCTACTCGCCGTGGTTTAGTTGTACCCCATAATTGACAAATGGCCAGAAAATGATGATTTTGGGGGCTTTTTTTTGTCTAAAATTTCAAAATTTTTCTACACTTTAAAAATGGTTTGATTGATCTAAAATTGTGGCAGTGGGGTTTGGAGGGGTTACCCATCATGCATAAACAAAATGGTGAAAATCGGTCACCCACCATGTGCCGCTCCCTGCATGATTCTCTCGCAAACACACTCTTAAAGCTCAAAGTAGATGTTTAGTTTAAAAAGTGTGTATATGAAGCAGATGTGTTTGTGTTTTAAAATGTTTTTTTTTTGTTATAATACAGGAAAACTTTCATCAGTGTTCAGTATGTGACGATGTGTTTCAAACTTATAACCAATTGGAGAAACACAGTAAAATACACCTCCATGTTAAAACAGAAATAACTGACGATGTTCTAACTTATAGAGGTCACAATTCTATGGAATACAATTACTGCTTTTTACTGAGCGACGATGTTCTAACTATTCATCAGTGTAAATTGTGTGGTGGAGAGTTTACATCACAAACCGGTCTACAGAAACATTGTGAAAGTCACGTTAAAGAAGAGCGTGATACGTCACAAACCAGCCTACAGAAACATTACAAAAGTCATGTTAAAGACGAGCGTGATACATCACAGACAGGTCTACAGAAACATTGTGAAAGTCACGTTAAAGAAGAGCGTGATACGTCACAGACAGATCTACAGAAACATTACGAACGTCACTTTAAAGAAGAACATTATACGTCACACACAGGTCTAAAGAAACATTGTGAAAATCACGATAAAGAAAAGCCAGGAATATCTACTCAAGTTAATGGTTTAGAGTCAGACTCAGAGAGAAGTTTTGATGAAAATGAATTTGATGAATGTATAGCCGTTCCTGTGAAAGATGAAGTTGATGAGGATTACTCCATCATGGTAAATATCAATTAAACTTTCAAAATTAACAAAACAGTAAAAGTACCTTTTTATAATATTGATAAATTTGTTTCAGTTTCGAAATAACTGGAGCATTTATTGTCATTTAACACTTTTTGTAAAACATTCTGTTTTAAAACATGGCTAAAGCCACTGATTTGCATTTTTCGGATAATATCTTATTTGCTTAAACCATGTTAAATAACATTTAATTAAACATACATGTACATTATTCAAGAGGTAAATCTGTCTATTGCAGGTCTTTCTTTAGGTCTGAAATGTTATCTTAGACATTTACTGATCCAGACCATAATCAACTATCGATCCCACTGCTAAAGACCCCTACGCGCAAGCGAATTATTGAAATATTGAACCATATGTTAGTCCCGAAATGAACTAATTTGTATCGAGTAGACATAAACCTCTCTCTCTCTCTCTCTCTCTCTCACCGATGATATGCAGTGGATGATGAATGAATCTCTATCACAGATCTACATACGCTGGGCAATTTGAGTAGAAAAAACTTTAACCAAAAAACATCTTGTGTTCCCAAACAAAAAACATTTATCGAATGTCAGAAAGACATAAAGGAAAGTTATCATTTGTACTTTGGCTGCAATAATAAGTGACATATGAATGAATCAGTTTGGTAATGGTCTTCCCAGGCAAAATAAATGTAAAGAAAAGAACAGAGAAAAAAATATTATGATAAACATATTAAAATTTTAGATTTATATGGAGTTTAATGTCCAAGGGGAAGCTCGATTCACTGTCCAGAACGTCCAGAATTGCAATCGAGTGGCACGGAATTCAGTTCTGTCCCAGTACTGTCAGTCCCAACAACGGAGGTGGTGTGAGTAGAATTAAACACAACGAATGTGTTTCGGCTGCATGGTTGGTTGAGATATTTACTTATCCAGGAGACGCATGTGTTGTAGCCCGAAATACCCCCTTTCACTCGATTGTCACTATTTTTGGGATTGAGAACATTCAATCGAGTACCCCCCAAGTAATACTGCTTGAATTATCCATCAGAGCAAGTCAATGGGGGTACTCGATTGAACGTTCCGGAATTGAATTCCTTCAATTCCAAAAATAGTGACAATAGAGGGAAAAGGTGATTTCGGGCTACAGCGCATGCGTCGACTGAATAAGTAAATATCTCAACCAACCGTGCAGCCGAAACCTTTTAATTACGTCACGATTCTACTCCTACCACCTCCGTTGTTGGGACTGACAGAACTGTGACAGAACTGAATTCTGCGTTACTCGATTGCAATTCTGTCAATTCGGGACGTTCCGGACTGTGAATCGAGCATCCCCAATGCTTCTTGTGTTGGCACGATACCAGGGTTAAATGTAGAATTAACTCTGAATAAATTTAAAATTTGAAATATTGATTGATATCATAAATAAATTTATATTACAGGAGACAGAGGCTGTGGATGAAACTCTCCAACCTGAAAACAGTTTGGTAGAGAACCAGCAACCAATGTCTGTAGAGAAACACCCACCTGAGAACAGTTCTGTAGAGAAACACCGACCGGAGAACAGTTCTATCCAAAAACACCGACCTAGGAACAGTTCTATAGGGAAACGCCGACCTGAGAACAGTTCTATAGGGAAACACCGACCTGAGAACAGTTCTATAGGGAAACACCGACCAGAGAACAGTTCTATAGGGAAACACCGACCAGAGAACAGTTCTATAGGCAAATACCGACCTGAGAACAGTTCTATAGGGAAACGCCGACCTGAGAACAGTTCTATAGGGAAACGCCGACCTGAGATCAGTTCTATCCAAAAACACCGACCTAGGAACAGTTCTATAGGGAAACGCCGACCTGAGAACAGTTCTATAGGGAAACACCGACCAGAGAACAGTTCTATAGGCAAATACCGACCTGAGAACAGTTCTATAGGGAAACACCAACTTAAACCCAACAAGAAAAACTTTAAATATGATGACTGTGGAAAATCCTTTGCTACGAAAAGAGGCTTAGAAATTCACTCATTAATTCATGAACAGGAGAAGCCATTTGCTTGTGATATTTGTGATAAATCTTATTCTGGTAGTACAAGTCTACGGAAACATCTTACCGGTCATACAGGACGGAAACCATACGAATGTCGAGTTTGTAAACGATGTTTTTCTGAATTCAACAACCTACAAGCACACAGTAAAACTCACACAGAATTATTTACATGTCCAATTTGCCGTGAATTATTTAAAGATCAACAAAAGTTTCAAACTCATATGAAAAATCATTCTATTGAAGAGAGTCCTTATAAGTGCCGTGTTTGTGGGAGATGTTTTGCATCTAAATTTTCTCTTAGAAAACACGAAACCAGTGAGCACACGGAAGTGAAACGACCTGAGACAAGTGACCTGGATAATCAAGATAAAAGTACAGACGAGAATCGACCTAAGAAGAGTTTTGGTGAAAGTGGCCTGGATAATCTGGATAAAGGTACCGATATTTTTGAGGAAGAGGAATCGAATGAGTGTTGTTCAACAATGGTAAATATCACTGAGATTGTAGTAGTTTCATTCCGGGGTGGTTCCCCCTTGTCAGTAGTGCAGGACGGAGGGCCTGACAAGGACAGCTGTCTAGTCGTTCGGATGGGATGAAAAACCGAGGTCCTGTGTAAACATTGGCCTGCGAGTAAAAGATCCCTTGACAGTTAGAATTCGATATAAGAGTAGGTCATTTCCCTCATAGCACACTGTATGGCATATGCCCGTCTTCATTAGCCCAATTTTGTATTAGTTTCAGAGACCACAAACCAAACAGAACACAACAACGTGTTACCAAGACAGCGATACTTTAATAACTACTAGCAGTTGGCTGGTTGACCTGAAGTAGCCTTGGTACCAAGATGGCGATACTTTAATAACTACTAGCGGTTGGCTGGTTGACCTGACGTAGCCTTGGTACCAAGACAGCAATACTTTAATAACTACTAGCGGTTGGCTGGTTGACCTGACGTAGCCCTGGTACCAAGATGGCGATACATTAATAACTACTAGCGTTTGACCATGAAATGGAAGTAGCATAACACTGAAACAGGAAGCGGTAGACCATCGTCACCAGGCCTATGTTACTCCCTAGTCCAGGCTACCCCTATACACTATATTTCAGCCTCGGAAGAGCCCTAGTGTAACCGCCAACCCTGAACAGACAGACAAACAAGGGGGAGTTGGATGGTCGAATGGTTAGTGCATGCCGTTGTATCATAAGGTCTGTGATTGGTTTCAATTCCCCGGTTGTACGTGAAAAGTAGTAGGGGTGTCTGTCCAACCTTGTGGGTTTTCTCTGGGTCCTCCTGTTTCCTCCCACTGCCAAAGACGCACTACGCGCAAGCGAATTATTAAAATGAAATTAGACCATATTTTAAGGCCCGTGTAAACATTGGCGTGCACGTAAAAGATCCCTTTACAGTTGGAATTCGATATAAGAGTAGGTCGTAGTGTCGCTGTCCGGGCAAAATTTCCCTCATAGCACACTGTATGGCATATACCTGTCTTCATTAGCCCAGTTCGGAGCAGAACAGTAGGATGTTAAACCTGTTTCATTTCATTTAAACACTATAAAATATCACATTACATATATATAACATATATTTATAGAATACAGAAGACACTCCTGATATTTACAACACACCTGAGAACAGTTCTATAGAGAAACACCAACAAAAACCATCCAGCAAAAACTTTAAATGTGATGACTGTCGAAAATCATTTGATAATAAAAATGACTTAAAAATTCACTCATTGATTCAGGAGAAAACATTTGCTTGTGATATTTGTGATAAATCGTATTCTGGTAGTTCAAGTCTACGGAAACATCTTACAGGTCATACAGGACGGAAACCGTATGAATGTCGAGTTTGTAAGAGATGTTTTTCTGAATTCAACAACCTACAAGCACACAGTAAAACTCATGCTGTTCAAACTCAGATGAGACTTCATTCTTCAGTAGAAACTCCTTTTAAATGTCCTGTTTGTGGGAGATGTTTTACGTCTAAATATTCTCTTAGAAAACACAGACTTGAGGAGCACGCGAACGGGAAACAATCCAAGTGTGATTTTTGTGGTAAATTATTAATTGGTCTTTCGTCTGCTTGCACATGTCTATGTCGTGAAGAAATTCGTGAAGAAAGTCATCTGGAGGAAGAGGAAGTTAACACAAGTTGTTCAACACTGGTAAATATAACTGGACACAGCTCACTAAATATTTCTACGCAGTCACCCACGAATGTAGGGCGAAAGTTATTTTTAGTCTTTCTTTCCCTTTCCCCTTTTGCATAGCGATTTTTATTGACTTTTTGGTGTAAAATCGAAGAAAATCCGTTTGAAAATACATTTTCTGCCAGGTTTTGGTGAATATTCATGATTTTGAGGCTGAAGGATACAAGAGTTGAGAGGTTGGTTAGGTTGTAGGTTGAAATTTAATTAAACCCACTCGTTGTTCTGTTCGCGTCAAGCATTCTCATCCAAAAGTTTGTTTTGCCTTTTATGCGAAAAGACAAAAATGTGACTTAGATCGTTCTTCCCCAGGACACTTGATATATACATCCTGATTTCTATCATTCCCAATCTGATTAAAACACAGAAACTATTTCGTTTCGTTTTTTATAGTTTTGTTTTACTTGTCTTTACTACACTAGGATCTGGGAGAGCTGTTATATAATCCGTGTTCTGGTTGATGTGAGGGATTAGCTATTGAAATGGTTTGTTACAGTGAGTTCTTGGTCTGTGTTGCACGGAACTGTGGGTATCCCACTAGAAACATCAACACTGATTGGTTAAGCAAATGTCTGAGGAGATAGGGTCAAAAGCTGCTCGTATGACTACTGATGCGACCTTCCACTACAACTGGTCAGATCTTCATGTAGTGTAGGCCATCGAAAGTATAAAAAAACGAAACGAAATATAGATCTGTGCTTTAATCAGATTGGTCTCCCTCCCTAATAATTTTATATTTTACAGGATACAGACCCTGTTGATGAAGACACCCAACAGCAAAACAGTTTTACGGGGAAAAACCAAATGAAAAAAGCCAACAAAAACTTTAATTGTGACAGTTGTGATAAATCATTTGATACGAAAAAACACCTAAAAATTCACTCATTAATTCATAAACAAAAGCCATTTGCTTGTGATATTTGTGATAAATCTTATTCTGGTAGTTCAAGTCTATGGAAACATCTTACAGGTCATACAGGACGGAAACCGTATGAATGTCAAGTTTGTAAACGATGTTTTTCTGAATTCAACAACCTACAAGCACACAGTAAAACTCACACAGAATTATTTACATGTCCAATTTGTCGTGAATTATTTAAATATAAAGATAAGTTTCAAACTCACGTAGAAAATCATACGAGACAAGTAACCCCGTTTAAATGTCCAATTTGTAGCCGATTTTTCGCTTCAAAATCCTCTCTTAAAACACACAGAATTAACATGCACACGGACGAGAAGGAATTTAAATGTGATTTTTGCAGCAGATCGTTCAGAAAGAATTATCCGTTACAGTTACACAGGCGGATTCATACAGGTGAACGGCCATTTAAATGTGATGTTTGTGATGAATCATTTACCCAGAATACTTTATTAAAACAACATCGTAGATTACACGTAGGAGGAAAGGTGTATAAATGTGACTTCTGCAGTAAATCGTTTAATCGACCAAATCTGCTTGAATACCACAAAACTCATACTCTCAACCCCCACTGTAGGCAGAAGTAAATCATTTTATATTTTATGCTCCATTCCCCAGTACAAATTCATTTTTACTCCCAACCAAAAAAGTGTTGGGCATACATGTAAGTAATTTATTTTATACCCTGAACCCTCAGTGTAGGTGGGGGGGTTGGATGGCCGAATGGTTTAGCACATGCGCGCTGTATCATACGGTCTGTCATTTAGTCAGCTGGTGTGGTTTTGATACCCTGCTTGTACGTGACAAGGAGTAGGGTCGCCTGTCCAACCTTGTTGGTTTTCTCCGGGTTCCTCCCACCCAAGCGAATTAATGAAATAAAATTGAACCATGTGTTAGTCCCAAAATGACCTAGTTTGTGTCCAGTGGACATTAAACCCCATTTCTCTCTCTCCCAGTGTAGGCAGTATGAATTCATTTTATACTCTGAACCTCCATCCCAGTGCAATCATTTTGAATTCATGTAGGTAGTATGATTTCATTTATACTCTGATCGATTTAGATAAAGAGCTGATAGTTCTGGCTATAATAGATAATGAAAAAGGAATATGTTGAAAATTTCAGTCAAATTACTTCATTCTGAGTGAAGTTATTGCAGTTAGAACAGGGTAGTCTTGATTGTCATTTCTACCATTGTTATGATAATAAACAAAGTCTTGATTGTCCATTAACAAAGAATTGTGTTTAAATAAAAGCATCTGATGGGCTAGATCGTTATATAACATTTAAGACAAATGAAAGATCTGCAATTAGGCAGATTTAGCTTTTATATGAGGCATCTTTGACCCAAATGTCAGTTTTCCATTGTAGTGTCCACCTAATATAAGCAACTTCTTTATGGGTTTTTTTTTGACGGGCTTAATTAACGTTCAGGTTTACACGTTAGTTTTATCCAAATTTTATTTTGTACCATCCTCTAGCCAGCAATGAGGTAAAAAAAAAAACAACCAAAAAAACCCCCCCTCACCTCCTAGCTGTCAGTTCCCAAGAAATGAAATGGGGTTTAACATCCTACTCCTCTGCTCTGACTGGGCTAATGGGCAGTGGCACAATGGCCTACTCTTATATCGAATTCCAACTGCCAATGGACCCTACTCCTTGCCACGTACAACCAGGGATTCGAAACCACGCCAGTGACTCAATGACAGACTTTATGATACAGCGCACACGTGCTAACCATTCGACCATCCAATCCCCCTCCCCCCCCCCAAAAAAAACATTTATATTGTGTGGCCTGATATATCCCTCTGTGGTGCTGGTCATATAAAACATGGTAGTGACCACAATACGAGCAGTCGACTGTCACCCCTTGTTTACGTCTAAACTTTGGATGTCTAGGTAACAATTATCATAGGAACCCAGTGTACAGGCTGTGTAGCATCATAAGAATTCAAAATAACGAAATGAAATGGGGGTTTTAACTTCCTACTGCTCTGCTCCGAACTGGGCTAATGAAGACAGGCACATGCCATACAGTGTGCAATGGGGAATTTTGCCCAGACAGCAGCACTATGGCCTACTTTTATATCGAATTCCAACAGCTGACCTTGTCAGGCCCTCCATCCTGCACCGCTGACAAGGAGAAACAGCAGACAGCTGTCGGAATAACTGACCAGATTGTGTACATAATATGAGGTCAATACTAGAATCCGTTCCTGAAATGATTGTATAATCGTTTATGGTATGCAGTGTAATAGACGAGGATATGTAAAAGAACTGGTTATAAAATGATTTTAATAAATACATCTTAGTAAAAACACAAAATTTATCATAAAAGTTACATGTTAAAATGCAAAATGATTATTGTTCAAATGCTGAAATGACCATATCAATGGAAATTCCCAACCCTAAAAATAAGCCACCTGACACAGACAATGTCAGGCACAAATCTAGGATTTGTATCAATAAAACACACGCTGAGTACCTAAGTTTCAATCTGGCCCCAAGTTCACAAAGCATTCTCAGACTAATGTTAAGAATTTACTCAAAATTGTTCACCTTATTTTAACTAAAATATAGCCCATTATAAAACTTTTGTTGTTTTATTGAATCAAATACATCAATAAGAAACTACGTATGAAGTTTTGTGTTTCTGGATCAAAGATATTTCTCATAAACTGTGATTGAAAGTTGAGCAAATTCTCAACTTAAGTCTGAGAATGCTTTGTGAACTCAGGGCCTGATTACAACACAGATCAATATTTCATTTTTTTTTTTTTTTTAATACTTTTGATGGCCTCCACTACATAAAACTCTGACCAGCTGTAGTGGGAGCTCATGTCAGTGGTCATATGAGCGGCTTTTGACCCTATGACATCAGGCATTTGATTAACCAATCAGCGTTGATGTTTCTAGTGGGATACCCACCTCACAGCAAAAACTAGCTGCAACAGACAGTTTCATTGGCTAATCCCTTACTTCAACCAGAACGCGTGTTATAACAACTCTTTCAGATCCTGGTATAGTAAAGACAAGTAAAACGAATTTTGAAGAACAAAAAACGAAACGAAATAGGATCTGTGTTTTAATCAGATTGCCTGAGTGATTTAAACACCCCTTCAGTACCTGAGTGAATTAAACACCCCTTCAGTACCTGAGTGATTTAAACAACTCTTCAGTACCGGAGTGAATTAAACACCCCTTCAGTACCGGAGTGAATTAAACACCCCTTCAGTACCGGAGTGAATTAAACACCCCTTCCGTACCGGAGTGAATTAAACACCCCTTCAGTACCGGAGTTTCTACAGTAAATATCAATCCATTTAAATTTTCAACTTAATACAACACACACTCAGTACTTGGCGTGCATTACTCTCATAGAAATATCAATTAATTAAATACTTCACTTAATAAAACATACATTCAGTACCTGACAGTAGAAGTCAATTAAACATACATTATGCAAGAGCTAAATCTGTCTATTGTAGGTCTTTCTTTAGGCCTGAAATGTTATAAAAACTATTAATTAGACATTAATTAACTTATCCAGACCATAATCAGCTCTCGATGTCAAGGCTTGCCTGCGACATTTGTTGGATTACAGTCCGATTTGCTGCAAAACTTTCCTTCGTGATTAACAATTAAATGGATAATCAAGACTATTAGTTTTGTCTTATCGACTTCAGTAATGATGATCGAGCCTAAGCGGAACTTTCATCCGCTTAGTTCTCGGTTCATAGTGGATCAATTTGAACGAAATTTTCAGCAAGTTGCCTTTACATTATGTAGTTTTTAACTATTATAGTGATAACTGCCAACTTGTTATCTAATCTCCCATAATGTATCTTTAATAAATCATACATTCAGAACCTGACAGTAGATGTCAATTAATTAAATGCTCCACTAAATACAAGACATGAGAATTTCTCAAGTAATTAAATGTTGAACATAATAAAACACACATACAGTACTTGACATGAATTTCTCCAGTACAACTTGCATGTAATAAAACACAGTATCTGGCATGTAATAAACACAGTATCTGGCATGGAAATCTCCAGTAAATAAGTTGTTGTTGTTTGTATTTCAGAGGAGCCCCCCCCCCCCAAAAAAAACCTCCCCATAATCAACGAATTGAAAATTGAAAAAAATCGCTCCCCTAAAAAGCTCTTCCAGTTTTGATAAGAAAAGTGATTTAGAAATTAAGGAGAGTGATCTGATATTAAGGAGAGTGATTAGTTATGTGCATTGAAAATGGTTCTAAGATCAATAAATGCATGTTAGGGGGTTATTCCTGGTTTTATAAATGATAATAAAACCCCAATGACTATGTAAAAGAGAGCGATTTTCAGTTTTAAAGTTACAATTTCATATTTTTAAGTTATATTTTTAAAATGTATTAAATTAAAGCCTTAAAATAGATGGTATCTATAAACAGTCCTACCTTGTTAAAGAATAATCCTATTAATCCTATAATTCACTATTGCCAGTTGAGAAATTGGCAAAAATATCATTTCATGGTGGGGAATAGGAAAACAAGGGAGGTAATTGTGTTATTATTTCCGGTGTGAAGATTTTTAAGTGTGAGAAAGATAACCTATGATCGTATAATAGTGAGTTGACAACCTATTGAGCAAAAGACATAGAAATAATTATGTTTTGACTTTCTTAGAAAATATGAAATTGTAACTTTAAGGGGAGTGAAAAAAACCTTCCCTCGGTCGACATTCAGGTGAATGGCGGGTGCTCGAGGGCGATCGCTCGCCTTAAAAAACAAGGACTGGTAAATGCTCAACATAACAAAATACACATCCAGTAAATGTCAATGAACTAAATGCTCAAGTTAATAAACTACACCATGAAAACATGGAGTAAAAATAACGAAGACTAGATGAGATTCATCTATACAGCAACAGTGTCCACATTTTCACAAACAGATGCTCAGGATTTCACAGGAATTATTCCAGTAAATATCAATTAATTAAATGATCAACTTAATAAAATATACCATGAAAACATGAAGTAATATTCCTGGAGTATATTGTCATATTGTGGTCTGCAACCTTATATTTAAGTTGACACAAGTTGGCTCCCTTATGGTGTTGATCTACCTTTTTGAGTAATAAAGAAGGAGATTGGAATTCTAACATGGAGAATGGTTGTTTTTCCTTTTCAGCCACATGTAACTATGTAACACTCCTGGGCCCTTATTCACGAAAACTTAAACTAAGATACAATCGAAATTTTAAGAAAGACTGCAATTCGATTAGCTGACCAGTAAAATCAATTTGCATAGATCCAATTTGCATATTGGTCAGCCAATCGAATTGCAGTATTTCTTAAAATTTCGATTGTATCTTAGTTTAAGTTTTCGTTAATAAGGGCCCAGGATCCAAGGATCCGAATATAACAATATGAAGACTCAACCCGTTTCACCTATACAGCAACATTGTCCACATTCTTGCTGACATATAATAATAGCACAAGTTATTAAACACACACAGATCTAAATAATAGATAACAAATCTGTGATTAATTTGTTCGTTAGTCTATCAACAATATCCACATAATATTTCTGGTCTTTTATCTTCATAAATACTCTTCATGACATCATAATTATTATTAGCATCGACAACCTGGAAATATAATATAAGAAAAACATTTTACACGGCCAGGCAATATTAATATATCAATTCACTTTAGCTTAATTCCTCAACAATTTATTAAATGAGCTGCCGCCAGAGTGGCTCTGACCCCGCGTTGACAAAGTATTCATTACTGGTTACTCCTTGTCAGTGGTGTAGTGGGCCTTGTTACACCTTTATTAGTGGTGTAGTGGGCCTTGTCAGTAGGGTAGTGACTAGTGAACCTGGATCTATTTGTTCTGATGTGATCTAAGGTATACCACTGACAGTATGTTAAAAATACCCTGACAGATGAGAATAGAAATACGAGTCTATAGTAGACATTCACTCATAGCACACTACATGGCATATGTTTGTCTTCATTAGCCAGGCCCCCAGTTCACAAACCATTCTCATAGCACACTGTATGGCTATGCTTGTCTTCATTAACCGAGTCTGAGCAGAACAGTGGGCCATTAGACCACATTTTATATTATTTTATTCTTTAATAACTAATAAAAACTTACAAGAACGGGTGCCGGTGTTTTATATGATGTTTGATGTATTAACCAGTCTTCATGTAATTCGTGTAATTCTTCAATTAATTTCTATAATAAAACAAAAACTTAAATATAAATTCTTCAATTAATTTCTATAATATAACAAACACTTAAATATCAATTCAGATTTATAAAGGTAACTAAAGAGAGCAAGACGACTGCCCCCTGGAAAATTTCTCAGAAAACCTTCAATACCAGCAGAACCATTTTTGGAAGCCAGCGGAGAATTAAAATGGATTCACCATAAAATCATGTCATTTTTTGGTTTTGATTTCGAGGGTGTGAAAAATAAAAGTATAAAGTAAACTTACGTAAGGGACACCGGATTCTTCTTTTCTTGAACGTTGTTTTATTCTTTGATGACAAACTTCAGGATCAGCTCGCAGATAAACTACAAAATTTATAAAATTTTGATAAAATATTCAAGTTCTAAAAATACAAAAATTAGATAAACTACACAAGCTACAGGATAAAAAATTTGATAAACTACACAAATTATAACAAGCCAACAGTGAGGCTGATGTCCCCCGCCGAAATAGGAAAATAATTAGAGGACACATATAAATTTATCACAAATTATCTTTTACAAAGTATTGAACAATCAAACAGTATATCTTTACTTATAGTCTAACAATCAAAGTAGGAGAGTTATTTTTTCCAAAGTCTCGACCAATCAAATTGCGTATCGCTATGCTTACCGAAAGCAGAAAATTCTCATTATCAAACTTAGTCAAGGTATTACTGTAATGAAACTATACACCAAGTTTCATCAATCTCACTTAATTAGAACTAAAGTTATCGTGTCCCAAAGCATCAACCAATCAAATTGCTTATCTCTGCTTACCCTAAGCGGAAAATGCTCATCTTCGAACTCCATCAAGGCATTGACCTAATCAACACATACACCAAGTTTGAACATTCTAGCTCAATTAGGAAGAGAGTTATCGTGCCCCAAAGTATCAACCAATCAAATTGCTGCTTACCCTGAGCAGAAAATGCTCATTATCAAACTTAGTCAAGGTATTACTGTAATGAAACTATACACCAAGTTTCATCAATCTCACTTAATTAGAACTAGAGTTATCGTGTCCCAAAGCATCAACCAATCAAATTGCTTATCTCTGCTTACCCTAAACGGAAAATGCTCATCTTCGAACTCCATCAAGGCATTGACCTAATCAACACATACACCAAGTTTGAACATTCTAGCTCAATTAGGAAGAGAGTTATCGTGCCCCAAAGTATCAACCAATCAAATTGCTTATCTCTGCTTACCCTAAGCGGAAAATGCTCATCTTCGAACTCCATCAAGGCATTGACCTAATAAACACTAAACCAAGTTTGAACATTCTAGCTCAATTAAAAGTTATCGTGTCCCAAAGCATCAACCAATCAAATTGCTTATCTCTGCTTACCCTAAGCGGAAAATGCTCATCTTCGAACTCCATCAAGGCATTGACCTAATCAACACATACACCAAGTTTGAACATTCTAGCCCAATTAGGAAGAGAGTTATCGTGTCCCAAAGCATCAACCAATCAAATTGCTTATCTCTGCTTACCCTAAGCGGAAAATGCTCATCTTCGAACTCCATCAAGGCATTGACCTAATAAACACATACACCAAGTTTGAACATTCTAGCTCAATTAGGAAGAGAGTTATTGTGTCCCAAAAAGTGTGACGGACAGACAGACGGACGGACAGACGGACAGACAGACGGACAGACAGACGGACGAACCCATTTTAATAGTCCCCTGCTTTCTTCGAAAGGCGGGGGACAAAAATACCCAAGTAATAAAGTATAATCTGGTTTAATCTGAAATAAAATAATTTTGTTCTAGTCACATTGCTTATTTTAAGAAATAAAATGTAACAAGGTTCATACTTTGCTGCACGTCATGCAATGTGCTATGAGAGAAATGGGGGGGTTTAAGGTCCACTTGACACAAACTAGGTCATTTCGGGACTAACATACAGTTCAATTTTATTTCAATAATTCGCTTGCGCGTATTGGTCTTTAGTAGTGAGAGGAAACCGGAGAAAACCCACGAGGTTGGACAGGCGACCCGACCCTACTCCTTGTCACGTACAACCGGGGAATTGAAACCACGCCAGTTGACTCAATACGAGCAATGTTGACAGAGTGACAAATGGGGGTTAACATCCACTTGACACAAGCTAGGTCATTTCTGGACTAACACAAGGTTCAAATCCATAGCTTGCACACAGGGGGCTTTACTTAGCAGTGGGAGGAAGTCTGAGGACCCGGAGAAAACCCACTAGGTTAGACAGGCGACCCTACTCCTTGTCACGTACAATGCCACTTGACTCAAAGACATACCTTCGATCCAACGAGCATGTGTTAACTGTTCACCATTTGGCCACTCAACCCAAATGGGTTTAACGTCCTACTGTTCTGCTCTGACTGGGCTAATGAAGACGGGCATACGCCATACAGAGTGCCATGAGGGAAATTTTGCCCGGGCAGCGACACTATGGCCTACTCTTATATCAAATTCCAACTGCTAAGGGATCTTTTATGTGCATGCCAATGTATACATGCTTTAAACATGCTAAATTATATTGAATACTTTTAAAACAGAAGACAAACTAACCAATGAGATCGACTGTAACTTGTTGGGATTCAATCAACCAATTAAACCATTCTGTTATAATAGAATGTTCTAAACCATTTAACGTTCCACTGAAATCATAATATTATGTTTATTTAAATTAGATGTAAACCACAGCTGACACACCTTGAAATATGTATATTAAAATTAGAACTAAAACATCAGCATGCACACCTGAAATTTGTTTATTTAAACATAAATTATGCAAGAGCTAAATCTGCATATTGCAGGTCTTTCTTTATGCCTGAAATGTTATATAAATTATTAATTAGACATTAATTAATTATCCAAACCATAATCAACTCTCGATGGCATCGCTAGTCTCCGATATTTACTTGATTAGAACCCGGTCTGCTGCTTCTGATTAAATCAAAAACTGGATAATTGAGACTATGTTTTTTATATTATCGACTTTAGTAATGATGATCGAGACTCTGCCCAAAATTTAATCGCTAAATTCTCAGTTAAGAGTGGATCAATTTGACTGAAATTTTTATCAAATGCCTTTACATTATCTAGTTGTTAACCATTATAGTGAGAACTACCAGCTCTTTATCTAATCTCCCATAATGTATCTTTAAATTAGAAATAGAAATGAAATGGGGTTTAACGTCCTACTGTTCTTCTCCTAACCTGGGCTAATGAAGACGGGAAATTAGAAATAAAACCTCAGTTTACACAGGTTTATCAAAATTAGAAATAAAATATTAGCTTGTATACTTGAAAATATTACTAGAATTAAACTGGTTTTTTTTTAGTGCAGGTGAGTTTATGAGGTAAATAATATTAAAATCTTACTTTCTATAATCATTTTCAACAAAACAATACTGAGTGCTGTATAATGATCTTTCTAACATCTTGATTGGTTTAATCTGAAAAAATATAATCTTGTTCTAGTCACCTTGCTTATTGTAAGAATTGAAATGAAACAAGGTTCATTCAACATCATACTTTCCTGCAGGTCATGCAGTGTGCTATGATATATATATATATATATATATATATATATATATATATATATATATATATATATATATATATATATATATATATATATATATATATATATATATATATATATAGAGAGAGAGAGAGAGAGAGGGGGAGAGAGAGAGAGGGGGAGAGAGAGAGAGGACTGTGTCAGCTGGAGTTTTTTTCATGTTTTGAGAGCGAGAGAGAGAGAGAAATGGGGTTTAACATCCACTCGACACAAACCAGGTCATTTTGGAACTAACAAATGGTTCAATTTTATTTCAATAATTTGCTTGTGTGTAGAGGTCTTCAGCAGTGGGAGGAAACCTGGGGGAAACCCACGAGGTTGGGCAGGCATCTCTACTCCTGGTCATATACTACCAGGGAATTGAAACCACGTCATAACCATTTGGGTGCTGAGAGAAATTTTGTCCTGGTAGCGAAGCTACGGTTTATTCTTACTTATTCATTATGCCAACCAAACGGGAACACAGGTAGGTATCTCAACCTGATATTGCCATGGAGAAATTGTCCAGGATACTGGTAATAAAGAATCTGGGAAACTTTTATAAATACCTGTTGATGTTGATGCATCTTTATACGTGTCAACTGGGCGTACATATTAAATGAAAAACTCCATCTTTTAGGATCTTTGTAGAGTAATTCCTGTACAATGATCAATTATTAATACAGTTAATATAACAATAAACCTGGCTAATTCTGTCCAAAACTTTACACCATTCAAACATCCATTTAGAAAATGATTTTATGCCTACCATGTTAGTGATTATCTTAAAGACAATATTGGTGTTCACCAATTTTACATGTTTTATAACTCATCAAATAAATAGACTGCCAGTTTGTAAACAGAACTATATATTTCCAATTTTACAAGTTTATGTGATATAACTGGTTGAACACATTCCATATATATAATTTCAACCCAGAGATCCTTGCTATGATTAGTGTAAGGTAGATGGCCAGCCTATAAACAGGACTATACATTTCTATACCTGCCATCAACTACAACTTAAACTAGTAGGATACATGTATATATGAGATACTTCTGCAGTTCTTCACGTTTAAGACTCCTGCAAATTAGCTAAATCGCTCTCCTAAATATTGAGATTAATAAACTACTTTCATTTTTTGATTATTTTTTAACTGCACACATTCGAGCTATCACTGTCCATGATGATAATTCTGATGCTACCATATTCACCAAACATTCAAAACAAGACTAAAGCATAAATATAATTTGGCTCTCCTTAATAGGGGTGATGATTTTCCGTTTCAGAAAATAGCAAATTCCGTTTTAAGTATTTTTAATTCCGTTATTTTCCGTTTCAGAGCTGACCATATTCCGTTTTTTCGAGATAAAATGTTATTTTATGAATAAATGAATAAAACATCTTAAAATGCCTTTTATTACAAAACGGATTATTTTAAACCAATGATAACAAATGTTGAATTGTGAATGACTTGTAATGTTCAATGACTAGTTATTCTTTAAACCTGTTTCCCGAATTAAATAACAGAAAATTACATCTTGTGAGCTCGTTTCATCTTTTTAGCAGACGAAGCCATTTTTCTCAGCTGCTAGTTGTAGTCGCGATTTATCCAGACATCTTCGTAGTTACTACCGTTTCCTCAAGAATAAGGGCTGGATTCACAAGGCTACGGTATATTTGTGATGTCACGTGGTTAATGCGGATAAACAGATAAACACGAGTCACGAGCCCGGCTGTAAAATAAGAAGTAAATGAAATGATTTTTACTTTTATGAAGTGACAGAAGGTCTTTTTAAGACATATATATACATTACAATGTTTAATTCAAGTTAAACTACAGAGTAATTGTATACAGGGATACATGAAAGACGGGTTTTCGTTTCGATTAAAATTATGATTCCTAAATGATAAAATGAAAGTAGCTAAATACTAAAATAGACAGTAACAAAACCACGCGATATCTTTCAATATTTCCGATTTTTATGAATAAAAAGATGAAATACTTGGATAACTGCAAAATTGTTTTGAGTTTGTGTTTAGTATTAGCAAATATCGGCTTTTCCGTCTTTTTCCGTGTGAGATTTCAAATTCCGTTTTGAGTGGACAATTCCGCGATTTCCGCGATCACGGAAAATCATCAACCCTACCTTAATTCAAGAAAATGTAGAATTACTCTTGCAATATTATTAAGAAGAGGTTTTTTTTACTCAGGTCGTTTTCTCATTTTTAAAATTGGCAGGAGATTTTTATGGATATTGGCAACAATTTTATAAATGTGAAGGACTGTTTCTGAAATGATTATTTTACATACCAGCGCATTGTGTCCTTTAACATTGGTCCATTGTTCCACAGGTTCCGGTATAGCCTACAAATATACATAATTCTTAGGTAACAAAAGAAAGTGAGAGACTTGTCAGAGAGAGAGAGAGAGAGATTAACATGTGGTTCAATTTTATTTCAATAATCTGCTTTTGAGTAGGAGATCTTTAGCAGTGATTTGTTTTTATTGCTTGTCTATATATAATTGCTCTACACATTTGTTACTGTACTTGCTTGAAAACGTTGAGAGAATACTCTTCAAAACCTGGCCCAAATAAATCAGTAATTGTTCTTCCATAAGTATGTGTTATAGTTTATTGCTCTATCCAGTTACAAAATGCCTCTAAAAGATCATTAGGCCATAGAACATGTCTCCAGGCAAAATTTCCCCGATAGCACACTGCATGTCAGTCTTCATTAGCCAGGTCTGTGCAGACACGTAGGACATTGCATTTCATTACTTTTGTTAATTTATGACAGAGATATGAAATGGGGTTTAACGTCCTATTGTTCTCAGGGCTTGCCACGAGACGCGAGAAATTACTCGCGCGCACGCTACACTCGCGTAAAACCAAATTTATGTGAGTGATTAAGTACTCACACAAATATAAAAAATAATTTAATCAGAAATAATGGAATATCGTAATAAGAAAAAGCCGTAAACAATTTGTATGCCTTCATATTGATGCACTATTGCGCACGCGGCGTGTCTTTCCAGTGCCACCTGTTGTTACTAAAAATACTTTGAGACGCGTACTGCCAGGCGGTTTTAAGCGGATGTCCTTTGCCGTGTCTGGATAATCAAAAATTGAGCGGATGTTGTCGTTTCTATAGCAATTCTTTCGATCCCGCATCTTTTCTGCAAATTAATGGGATTGAAATTGGTTTGCCTGTTCTTTTACCTTTCTAAGCTTTACCCGAATCCCCTCAGCACGCCAACGATGGCAAAGGGAAACCCAGTTTCCCTTGCAACGTTCTTGTCATGGGAAGACGATTTAATATTACTGCCAAGGAAATAAAAGAGTATGCATTGCCATTGTGTGTGAAATAGCTTTATTCAACGTCCGCTTCCACCGAAGTGACAAGAGCATTGCCATTAGGCACATGAAATTTAAATGGCTACTCACGCACATCATTCTGCGTGAGTAAACACATGTACTCGCCTCACTCGCGCAAGTCTATATTTGCGTGAGTAGTCATCTACTCGCCTCCAATTTGCTCGTGGCAAGCCCTGGTTCTGCTCTGACTAATGAAGACGGGAATACACCATACAGTGTGCTATGAGGGAAATTTTGCCTGGGCAGCGGCACTATGGTCTACTCTTATACCGAATAGATATTGGTGTGCACGTAAAAGATCTCTTGGCGTTGTTGTTAGTTAGTTGTATTTTACGTCCGCTTCCACCGAGGTGATATTGTCTGCGATATCACCTCGGTGGAAGCGGACGTAAAATACAACTAACTAACAACGATATCACCTCGGTGGAAGCGGACGTAAAATACAACTAACTAACAACAACGCCAAGAGATCTTTTACGTGCACACCAATGTATACGCGGTACCTCAGTTTATTGTCTCATCCAGATGACTAACAGCTGTCCTTGTCAGGCCCTCCATCCTGCACCACTGACAAGGGGAAAACACGTCAGAAATAATTTATGACAGACACAACAGATCAATTCAGGCCTGGAAATAACGACTTTAGATGTACCTGACAAATTGTCAGGCACTACTAGTAAGTGCAGGAGGACCACACTACACGTAAAACAATAATCTACAAGATAAACCTGCGGACAAGACAGAAAATAAGACATTGCACCAAATAAACAAATATCAAATCAAGTGAATGGATGAAAAATAGCACTAATGAAAAAAGACAAATCAGTGCCGGACAGAGGTTTTGTGCCTGACAAAGCCTGAATCTGTGTCTGACATTGTCTGTGACAGGTGCCTTATTTCCAGACTTGTAATATTTTTCACACGCACCAAACCATAGACCGATATTGCTTTGATTAACAGTATTAATATTACTTATATAAAATTCATAAAAGAAATTACCTCGACATTAGGAGAGTTTCTGTAATATTCCAACAGAGTTGTCTTCCCACAACCAATGTTACCTTCTATAGAAACCTAGAAAACAAACATTGCGATTTTCATACAGTCCATGCTAGAATAAATCAAATGTCAAATATGACAAGCAAACTTAGGCATTTTCTAATTACAGAAATTTGAATAGATTTAAACCTTTTGATAAAAAGTTTCCCTCTCAATCTCATTCTCAAAAAAATAATTTGATCATTTTGATGTTCATACCGTAAAATTCTTTTTTGAAATATCCAAGTCATCCAGATCTTTTAGGTCAAGGTTTCCTGGAAAAGAAAGATAGGATGAATTTTATTCCATTCGCTTAGTGTTAATAATTCTATGCTGATGAAATAATAATCATTATAATTTGCAGTTTTTCGACTTTAAATAATATTTATTATTTTATCAATGTAGAATTATTAACACATATAATAATAAACAAATATTCAATGAATTTAGTGAATAGAAGACATTATTTTATCAATGTAGAATTATTAACACATATAATAATAAACAAATATTCAATGAATTTAGTGAATAGAAGACATGTTTTTACATGGCATTTATTAAATGATTTAAAATAAACGCTATCTTGTAAAATTAAGCTATCAACACATGGGGGTTATATACTATATACCGGAAAACCCCGAAAAACACCATGTTATACTGAATACTGGAAAACACCGGAAAAACACTAAATACCGTAAAACACACTAAATACCAGAAAAATCTAACCCTAAACCAAAAACCGCACACAAAGGACCAGACTCTGTGTTACCTATTTAGGGTGTTTTCCGATATTTTTTTAGTGTTTTTCCGGCGTTTTCCGGTATAACATGGTCACATTTTGTTTTCCAGTATATAGTAGGACTATAGACTATAGTCGACACATGGCATTTCTTCGTTTTATTCTGAATTTTCCAATGGCAATGGTTCTTATTTTTACAGTAGAATCAATAAAGAATATGCAGGGAATAAATAAAGGAATATTAAGTCGCACTATCCCTGGGGTTTTTTGCGTTCCCCATTCGCCGTTTTACGAGGATCACAGACACTTGAGATCGTGGCGTTGAGACCGTGGCGTTCCTAAGTCTAAGAGTTAATAAAGAAACTACTCGACCTATACTGCTTGTCCAAAAATGTTTTATTGCTAGTAGTAGTAGTATTTATATTTATTATTAGGCCACCTAAAAAAAAATAGTTGGTGATCGTCCTTTTTTTTCAAAAAATGTGGGAGGGAGGGAGTTTTTTTTGTTTTTTTTTAATGAATATAGGCTATAGAATAAGCAATATACTTCAGGAATATTAACCTTTTATTTCATGTCAAAACACAACTCATCTGCATGATCATCATTTGAATTGTTCAGATTAATTATTTAAACTTGAGATATTCCGCCTTGGATTCAATCAGATAAAGAGATTTATAACTGAACACTTATATGTGGTGCCGACTGGTTTAATGTTGCAGGATATCAAATGTTGCAAAATTTTCAATTCATATCATGTCTTTGGACTGATATTCTTTTTAGACATTCAACTTTTATAATATTGTATTTTGCGAATAGTAAGACCAGAAGAGCCCGCCCGCCCCCCCCCCTCCAAAAAAACACACAAAAAAAAAGACATTTTGCATAACGACTTACGATCACTAATATTAATAATCGGTTGATTTAGTTATTCATGCCCCCCATGGCCATTCCGAAAATCTGTTGTTGCATTTATTCAAGAGACTGTTTCATGTAGTTCAGAATCGGCGAGACGTATTCCCATCTTAACATTATAGTTCCAGGTTGTATATGTTGTATTCAAAATATTGTATTTGGTGCTGTACGCGTGCAAACAAAAATGTCAGCCATTGTTGCCGTTAACAGGTCGTAATTTGTTTATGTCATTCAGTCCTACGCATTTGAAGAGTATTGGAACACGTGCCAATAATTATATCCGCTTCATTAACTCTTGCGATTAGGAATTTCGTAGCCTGGCTACATTTTGGAACTTTTACCATTGGTTTTAAACATCGTAAGAAGGTAAATTTTGAAAAAAAAAAATAAAAAAAAAATTCTGGTCGGGTAGAATTTTCTGGGCCGGTGGGTACGATCACCAACTAATTTTTTTTATGTCGCCTTAGATCTAGATCTACTCTCTGACTCTAGACTCTCTATTTTAATAAATTATACCTTTAATACCAAATTTTTTCAGATTGACACTCCCCAACATCTTTTTGATTATTTCTTTTTTCTCTTCACTGTGATATCTTCTCTGGAATTTTGCTTCAAAATATTTTTCACAGAAGTTGTTGTTGGCGCAAAGTAAAAGTCGGCTTTCTCTGATCAAAAAGGGCGCCTTTAGTAAACAAGAACGTAAATGATTGGCCAAAATCATAATCATGTCAATATTGTGCCGATATCGCCATCTGGCGGAACGGGAAAGTTAATGAAATTATTTATCTTTAGATCTAATTCAAAACTTCCAATGACATTCACAAATTCTGAAAGGTGGCAATTACTGCCATTTCATAAAAGTTATATTTTCGCCAGAGTTTTTGCTAATACACGAGGATTAGGCTAGGAGATAGAGAGATGACGTGCCAGCATCCACAGACTCACAGAGATCGAGTAAAGGTCGGGGACGGGACCCAATCCACGGAGAAGCCAGTGTTATGCTTCTGTTCTGTCATGACAGTTTTAACAGGCTAATCAAAGAATCACCAACTGTCCACCCTTCTTTCATTCCTACAATAACGACTTGTGAGATGTTACTTCAAATGTTGCAACCATAATCGATAATGTGCGTTTCATGCTTTCCATGATAAGGGAAATAACTCCGGTTTCTCTACCCAGTTTAATCCCGTTTGTTGAGTCTTTCGTCTAGTTGTTCGGACGGTAAACAAAACCAAGGTTCGACATGTTATGTAGTAGGCCTAGTTGTGTAATATTCAGGCCAGGTACTGTAGGCCTACTCTTGACAACAGTGTCCCAGGTTCAAATCCCTGTATGGACAAAAAGGAATTCTATGTGTCAGTACTCAAGCCTAGCCCATTAATTGTCAAGGACAGTGCCTCTGGGCTAAACTCTCCTCTCTTGCATTTCGCATGTATTCATGTAACCATAGTCATAAGACATTACCATGTTTTGGTTGGACCAAGGTTTTGTGAAGACGAGAAAAAACAATGTTTATCTAGAAAATTATATTCAATAAAATTCCAAGTGTATCTATAGCAACACAATGATAAATATAAAAAGTATTTTAATAAATGAAAAAATATACACATTACATAAAAAAAATTGGTTATAAAATTTTGTTGATTAATAAATTTATCTACAATCATTAGGCCTACATATATTTTAAAACAAAGGCCAACTTTTATTGCTAAGCAGGATAGGCCTATAAAGATGAATAGAAAATGCTGATGATCATAGGTGAACTACCAGTACAGGCATTAAATACAAAGTACGCAATATAATACAGTGTCTTGAACTGGACCTTCACTTTCTAAATTTGCTAGGTCGTAAATTTTTGACATATTTTGTATTCTTCAGATTAACAAGACCTTTTTTTTCAGAGAATATGACAATCTTTTTTGCATTATCACAATTTTTTTCAAACAAAAAATATAAATTGACCTCTATTGTGTTTTACCGGTTTATAAATTCTTTAAAATTGAGATTTAGAAATCACCAATCAATAAATTGCTCAGAAGTTTACAAACCCTAGAATCATTCAACAGTATAAAAAGTTATGGGCTACATACTTAAATGATGATTTTAATTCATAATAACACAACTTTATGGATTTAAAAATTCTTAGTTTATTACATGCAACGTTTCAATACTCTTACTTGAAACGTTGCATGTAATAAACTAAGAAGTAGTAAATCCATAAAGTTGTGTTATTATGAATATTGTACCTCTACTTCTAAATGTCATTCAAGGAACATTATTTTAATTAATAAAGAATAGCAGGGGTGGATCCAGAGTTTGCGGGGGGGGGGGGGGGGGGGGGAGGGTATCCAAACACCTTCCTGCTCAGCTACATAAAAACTTTGTAAAATTACACTTTTTATGAGAATGGTCGTGTGCTTTATCTTTTAACGCTTTATCTTTTAAAGTCAGATGTTGGGATGGGATGGGCATTCAAAGCACATGTGTGATATCACAATAATTAATGCTTTGTATCAATGAAATTAAATCACAATATGATCCTATTAATTCATTATAAAAATTGACGTTTAACGGGGTGTTGGATTTCTCTCTTTAAAAAGCCCAGTGTTTATGTATATACGCTAAAATAACGATAAAGACCATGTATTTCTCAAATATTTTCATGGCCGGGGGACTGCCCCCCCCCACTCCATAGATACACTGTCTCAGGTATCGGGCAAACCCCCTCCTGCAAAAATTCCTGGATCCGCCTCTGAATATGGCAAGGAAGTAACATATAACCAACATAAATATAAAGACCTTATGAATTGACAAGTGAAAACAAAGATAATATGTATTATTAATAAAAACTTTCATATACCTTAATATATAATCTTAAAATGGAATGTACATGGTTGGATGGGATTTTTTAAAACATGAATCTTTAGTGAACTTAACAAAAATTAAAATGATATATCTAAAAAATATTTTAAAATTTGCATGTAGAACTGGAATGATTAAAAGATGTAGGAGCGTACCTTTATAAACCTGAGCAATTGTCCCAAGAACAAGCAGGCCAATTTAACGTGGACTACCTGATTGTACTCAAATTTCTATTCGCCCGAATCAAACATGTTTGATATATTCGGCCGAATTATATTCACCGACGCAATCGCCCAAATGTAGAATTAATTAGCCAATCACCACTCATCATCCACTCCTATAGAGAAGTCACATGATTGTTTGAAGACATGGTCGCCGCCACATTTAATCATTAATCATGTGACGTAAAAGGTGATGCAATCGACTGGTGAATCGGGCGAAGCTTTCGTCTAGTGTGTCCACCCATTCAACCGAATAAAGTTTGGCGCCGATTAGTTCGGACGAACGATTTGGCTAATGTGTCCACTGCTTTTCTCTTAAAGTTCATTGTCTTTAAAATACCTTATTTTAGGTTTCATGACTAAGATATATATAATTCTTAAACATATTTCTATTTTCAAATTTAAAAGTAAATGCACTTTTATCATATTTTCAGGCGTTCTTTGCCTGAAAATATAATTTCTATAATGTATGCAGGGTGAGTTCTAGACGGGTCAAAAAGTTTGAAGATGATGAAATGATTGATCAAGATTTACTTCATTTTGCTGTGAAGATTTTTTTATAAAACAAGGCCACAATTAATGATGGAGGGATGAAGATATGCATTTTATATCAAAACTATTTGCATTCTGCATAAAACAGTACAATAACAATATATGGACAAGGAACCAAGCATGGTTAGTGCTAAATGATAAGGCCAGCTTAATTTTTCGTCATAGGTCATGAGATGTAAACAGGGCTAGCGCTAATCCTAACCCTGACCCTAGCCCCAATGCTTACTCTAACCCTAACCTACAATCACGCGCCCTAACCTTATTTACATGTACATCTAGACGACCTTGACAAAAATTGAGCTGGCCTTATCAAATAGATTTAGCCATCAAGCATGATGTCAACGCCGCCATCTTGGAATTATGAGTGATATCAATAATTAAGGAGGGATGAAGATAATATTCATATTATATCAAAACTTCAGTATATTCATTCTTGATAAAACAAGCCAACAGTGAGGCTGATGTCCCCCGCCGAAATCCCCAAATAAATA
Organism: Patella vulgata; assembly: GCF_932274485.2. Taxonomy (NCBI): domain Eukaryota; kingdom Metazoa; phylum Mollusca; class Gastropoda; family Patellidae; genus Patella; species Patella vulgata. Next base: position 91,365,405 of record NC_065880.2, read on the forward strand.
GATGACACATATTAATTAATCGCACATCTATTTTTTTCCAAAGTATCAAGCAGTCAAACTGATTATCAACTATACACTAAGTTTCATCACTCTCTATCAGATAGAATCTTGTCCCAAAGCAGGAAATTGCTTATCTTTGCTTAGCTTTAGCTCGATATGTTAATCATTGAACTCAGTCAAGACGATCATCTACATCAAGTTTAAACATTCTACCTCAATTAGAAGAAGAGTTGTTATGTTCCAAAGTCGTGACCAATCAAAATGCGTATTGCTCGTTAGCCTAAGCAGAAAATTCTCATCATCGAACTTAGTCAAGGTATTGATGTAATGAAACTATACACCAAGTTTCATCTCTCTCACTTAATTAGAACTAAAGTTATCGTGTCCCAAAGCATCAACCAATCAAATTGCTTATCTCTGCTTACCCTAAGCCGAAAATGCTCATCTTCGAACTCCATCAAGGCATTGGCCTAATAAACACCCACACCAAGTTTGAACATTCTAGCTCAATTAGAAGGAGAGTTATTGTGTCCCAAAAAGTGTGACGGACAGACAGACGGACAGACAGACGAACCCATTTTAATAGTCCCCTGCTTTCTTCGAAAGGCGGGGGACAAAAACATTCCAGTAATGTGCCAGAATTTTCTCTTTTCATGTACGCTATATTTCATTGTATTATATGAAATTAATTGAAATAAAACAATCAATTTAAAAGTTATTATTATCTAACATTTAGATCCATTTCTCTTCTTTAAAAAATCAATTCTTTGACCTACAACTTTGGCTAGTCATATTTATAGCAAACACTAAGGCTGATTAGGCCAACAACGCCGCTACCTAAGCCTAGGGTGCAAATATGAAAGGGGCGCAGTACTGACCCTTTTATACAATATATTATGATAAATGTGAAAATCTTTCTTTTTGTATTTCAGAAAAATAATCAGAGATTGATATGCTACTAAACTTCTGTTATAAGAAATGGGGAGGGGTGGGGGTATGAGGGAGAGAGAGAAATAGGGATTAACGTCCACTCAACACAATCCAGGTCATTTGGGGACTAACATATGGTTCAATTTTATTTGAATAATTTGCTTGTGCGTAGGGGTCTTTAACAGTAGGAGGAAACCCATGAGATTGGAAGGCGACCCTACTCCTTGTCACGTACGGTGGTATGGGAGCAAGTAGTTGCACTTGGCTAGTGCACAAAACAGTCTGGCACTAGCTGGTCCTGCATACACAGTGATTTTCCCCAGTACTATAATTAACTGCTTGGAGCCAGACTAACACCCACATGAGTTCCTTATATATACTGATATTAAAGGAATGAATTAATATGGCAATGTTATGAAGATTTATAGTTCAGATTCAGATGCACGTGACGATGAATCGGCTGGTCGACCAAAATCTGCATCTAATACAACACGATCCCTGCAATAAAAGAAGGTGAAAACATTAAAAAATATATTTTAAGAAATAATGAACTCGTTCCAAAAGCACCAAGTCTGTGCATCTTTATATTATTATGTAAGATTTACATAAAGAGCTGGACATTCTTGCTACAATATTCAAAAATAGATAATGCAAAATGAATATATTGAAAATTTCATTCAAATTACTTTATTTTGAGTTAAGTTATCAATGGTTGTAGTTTTGACAATATGTGTGAATTGATCATAACCACCGTACTACAATGTAGTCATTTGAGTCTTAGTCTCGCTTCTCCATTTTTAAATTAAATCATTAAATGGCTGAAATGTTCTAATCTACTTAGAATTGGAGCCATCCGATGGCATAGAGACTTGATTATGATGTTGTCATGTTAATAAATGTCTGATGATTTATATAACATTTCAGGTGTAAAAAAAGACCTGTTATAGGTAGATTTAGCTGTTGCATAATGTATGATTAACTGATTAGAATAATATGGCAAAGTAGGAGAGAGAGAGAAATGTGGTTTAACGTCCACTTGACACAAACTGGGACCTGGAGAAAACCCACAAGGTTGGACAGGCGACCATACTCCTTATCATGTAGAACCGGGGAATCAAAACCATGCCAGTTGACTCAGTGACAGACCTTATGATACTGCGTGCACACGCTAACCATTCGGCCATCCAGCCGACCGGGCATAGTTTTGGTCAGTAACTAACTAACCCGGTGGTGTGTATTATATACCGATGTTGGTTGAGACCTTGCATCAAGATTTTTTACCCTGGCCCTGAGTTCACAAAGCATTCTCAGATTTAAGTTAAGACTTTACCGGTACTCAACTTTCAATCACTGTTTATAAGAAATATCATTGACACAGAAACACAAAACTTTACACATAGTTTCTTATTGATGTATTTGATACATTAAAACAACAAAAGTTTTATAAAGGGCTATAATTTAGTTAAAATAAGACGAACAATTTTGAGTAAATTCTTAACTTAAATGCGAGAATGTTTTGTGAACTCGGGGTCGGGTTTGGCCATGTGACTGGGGTTGGACGGGCTGGGTGGAGGACCTGACAAGGAACACCGTTTTGTCCTTTGGATGGGATAAAAAACATGTGTTGGCCAAGAAAACTCATCAGGATTTTCAGTTGTGGTTTCCCCTTGTCAGTGGTTCAGTACAAGGGCCTGACAAGGACAGCTGTCTAGTCTTTGGATGGGATGAAAAACCGAAGTCAAACGTACACATTGGCATGCATGTAACAGATAGATCCCTTGGCAGTTGGAATTCAGTTTAAAAGTAGGCCATAACGCCACTGTCCGGCCATCTTCATTAGCATAGTCGGAGCAGAACAGTAGGACGTAAACCCCATTTCATTTCATTCATTTCTGTTGAAATAAAATTAACTGATCTGTTAGTCCCGAAATGACCTAGATTGTGCCAAGTGGATCTCTCGAGCAAATGCCCGTGCTACCACTACAAAAATAGATACTCACGCTGGAACAAAGCCGCTAGAATCTGCTGGAAGTTTTGGAGCACCACGACCACCTCTACGTCCTTCTGATCTCTGCTGGATCTGTTCTTGATCTGTGCTTGATTCATCCGTTGGCGGAGGTCGGTCTCTTTGCTCTCGTTCTCTTCGTTCACGATCTCTTCTCTCTCTGTATTCCTTCTCCCTGGGATCCATCTCACCGCGAGCTTCTCGTTCTTTCCGTTCTCGAGCTCTTCGTTCCTGTTCTCTTGGATCATTTCGATCTCGGTCCCTTCGATCTCGTCTCTCTTTGTCCTCTCTGCTTGGATCACGTTCTCTCCTTTCTTTGTCATCTCGATGACGTCGCTGACCTTCATCTCTCGGATCTCTCTCTCGTCTCTCTCGTCGTTGACCTTCATCTCTTGGATCTCTCTCCCGTCTCTCTCGTCGCTGACCTTCATCTCTAGGATCTCTCTCTCGTCTCTCACCCCGCCTCTCATCGTCATAACCACGATTTTCCCTACCTTCTCTATGATGCCGCCTTCGTTCAGAGTAAGCCCCCGAATTTGGTAAAACACCACGATGGGGAGTAGTTCCAGATTTTAACTCAGGTCTGAAATTAGAGTTCAAAAAAATAAATTACCATATCCTCCATGCTAATATCAGTATAGCCATTTGTGATGTCTGTACATTCATGCAAATAGGGAAGGTAAAATAGAAGATGTCTATCCAGAATTATATCATGATTATTATATGGTAAAGTAATTATGACCTATGTATCATTTCATAATATCATAATTATTATATGGTAAAGTAATTATAACCTATGTATCATTCCATAATATGACAATTGTTATATGGTAAAGTAATTATAACCTATGTATCATTCCATAATATCACAATTGTTATATGGTAAAGTAATTATGACCTATGTATCATTCCATTCCACAATATCATGATTATTATATGTTATATAACCCGCATTCTGGTTGCTGTGAGCGATTAGCCAATGAAACGGTCTATTACAGCGAGTTTTTGGCGTGAAGTGCACGGAACTTTGGGTAAACCACTAGAAACATCAAGCTGATTGATTAATCAATGTCTTACGTCATACATGTAAGGTCAAAAGCCGCTCATATGACCCCTGATGCAATCTTCCACTACAACAGGTCTCAGATCTTCCTGTAGTGCAGGCCATCGAAAGAATAAAAAAAACGAAATATAGATCTGTATTTTAATCAGATTGGTGAGAGCAGGGCCCTTATTCACGAAAACTTAAACTAACATACAATCGAAATTTTAAGAAATACTGCAATTCGATTGGCTGACCAATATGCAAATTGGATATATGCAAATTGATTTTACTGGTCAGCCAATCGAATTGCAGTATTTCTTAAAATTTCGATTGTATCTTAGTTTAAGTTTTCATGAATAAGGGCCCTGACCATTAGTCATTTTCAATAGAAGGTTTAATCTCGCCTTAACTACGTACATCTTATCAAGGCCTTCACGTAATACCCCGCATATTTTGGCACTAATTTTGATTGGGTACAAGCCCAGCTTGTGAGCCTATCAGATTCCTTGATCGTTGCGAATACCAAGTCTCGCGCTTTCAAGCTAAAATGTCTTCCTGTGATAATCGAGCTGCAAAGTTCAAGGTTCATTCAATGTCAAGGTTTCCGTGGAGGTCGCGATGTAACAACCTCTGATTGGACGCTACTGCTCACGTGTCTGTAGATAACATAGCTATGAGTACGGGAATTGTGAAGTAAACAAGCAACGGCCAGATGTTGTAAAACTCGCAGCCGTTGCTTCAGAAACATGACCTTTAGTGGGATAACAACTAAATCAATAAACATAATCTTACTTTGTTTCCTGTTCAAACTGCAGATTGCTCTTGTGAACAACAGCGACACCAAAATCACCAATTGGACGGAACTAAATATAAAATATAAAAATATCTCAAACTTAGTTAATACATGTATTTAATCGGCGAGGGGTTGTTAAGTTAAAGGAGTCCGTAGAGAAAAATTCAGTATGACATTGTTGGTAGCCAGTATTCTCAATCGAATTTCAATCTCTAGCATCTGTTTATTCCAGTCTACGCTGATAGTATTTATTGCGCATGCTCTCCAGATAAGAATAGAGTGTCACCCTTTGACATGACTTGTGGAATATGTCTAGCCTCATTTTTCGAGTCCCTTATTACAAATAGCGCTGAAACGCATTACACAATTCGTGTACCAATTGTAAAATGTTTATTTTGTCTTAAATATTGGATATCAGAAGGTTATCTTTTTCCGGTAAGATCACAACATCAATGTTGATTTAAAGCGACGACTAGTATGAATTAACCTCTTACTATAAATACAACTAGCACGCTACCCGGCTTCGCCCTGGGCCCAAATTCGATGGTCTAAAACATTCACAGGGTCATGTTGGATAATTTGATACCACATATCTGGGCCCTTATTCACGAAAACTTAAACTAAGTTACAACCGAAATTTTAAGAAATACTGCAACTTCATTGGATATATGCAAATTGATTTTACTGGTCAGCCAATCGAATTGCAGTATTTCTTAAAATTTCGATTGTATCTTAGTTTAAGTTTTTCGTGAATAAGGGCCCTGGGGGGTGATTTTATTTACATTGTAGATACATATGTAAAATGGGTGGAAGAATCCCTGGTGCAGGCATGACTGCATCTTAATGATAAAATTGGAGTAGGAAGAACGCACATCTCCAAAAATAATCCAAACAAACTTGACACAAGACTGTATCCGGTTATAATTGTGTAAAAGAATAAAAATATATTACTTACAAACAATTCTCGTCTGTAGAGGTTTGAACGTCGTTTGGCTGCCAGAATGAGATACGTTGAAACCCCAGCAAATAATAAGAATAGAATAATAAAGAAGGGACCCGTAAATTGAGCCCACCAATCAATAAGGTAAACATGGCGACTACGTAGTGCTATAATTAATATACCTGAAAATATATAATAGCAAATAGGTGAGTAAAATGAAATGAAATGAGGTTTAACGTCCTACTGTTCTGCTACGAACTGGACTAATGAGCATACATACGTCATACAGTGTGCTATGAGGGAAATTTTGCCCGAACAGCGGCACTACGGCCTACTCTTATATCCAATTCCAACCTTCGAGGAATCTTCTGCATTACTGACAAGGGGGAACCACACCTGAAAATCTGGGTGAATTTTCTGGGCCAATGCAAGGGATCGAACACCCGACCTCCAGGCTAGCGAGCCAGTGTCTTACCCACTTAGTCACCGTGATCCCCAAATAGGTGAGTAAAATGGATGTGGTAATAACGGCCATGACATATAAAGGCAAAAATTCACATTGGTCAAAATCCAGATAATTTGGTCAAAATGGCTAAAGCTTTGGTAAAAGCAGCCATAATTTAGTCAAAACGACCCAAAAATACACCGCGTGAAAAGGGACTGGGTCAGCTGGAGTTTTTTTTCATATGTTTTGAATGAAATGATACATGTAGTCTCTGCTGACTGTACAGATGAGGAGAAGTCGCTAACAAGTTATGAAAACTGTGAACTAATCAAAATCAACAGGTAAAAAATACAGGACAATCATAATTTTGTACCGTACAGAATTTTCTTGGACTGACAAGGACAATTGTCTAGTCGTTCGGATGGGACAAAAAAAAAGAGGACCCGTGTATACATTGGCGTGCACGAAAAGATCCTTGGCAGTTGAAATTTAATATAAGAGTGGGCCATAGTGCTGCTGCCTGGTCAAAATTTCCCTCGTATCACACTGTATGGCGTATGCCTGTCTTCATTAGTCCAGTAGGAGCAGAACAGTAGGACGTTAAACCGGGCCCATTTCATTTCCAGAATTTTCTTGACTTGAACGTAGTAGTATGGTCAACGATACTGAGCTATTATATGGTTACATATATGAAAAACATGCCTACTTTTCTGCACTTTTAAACCCCTGTAACCCTCAGATCATAGTAAGATGACATTTCAGACTCAGCACAGGCAACCTTTCGGACTCATGTGGACGACAGTTCGGACCGAAATGACATGTAATCGAGTTCGATATCGGTCACCTTTAGTTTTAGGTTTTTTTTCAAAATGTTTAGTTAGTATCCTTTTTTTTTATCTGTTTTTTTTTTTGGTGTGGGGGGTGGGGTGGGGAGGGGACTCTATTTTAATTATCTTCAAATACTATTTAATTAATTATTTTATAATGTTTATTAGATAGAATCTACAACTATGACATACTTGTATATGACTCATAATGTAATAATGTCAACCCAAATATTTACCTGTGATTAGACTAAGAAAAGAGAATATTGCAAACAATAAGCCTAATCTGCAAGGTATCCATCCTGGACCAATTGCTAATCCATTTAAATCGCTTCTGATTCTCTGCTGAACGAAACTGTGGTACGCTACAATTGTGTCCTTATCCAAAGTCTTTTCCTTCATCCTGTTGTTTTAGTTAAAAATAATCTAACGGTTTCATTTAGGTTAAAAATGGCTGCTTTCCTGTCCCATAATTCTTTGAAGCAGTCTACCTGTACGTCTACGCATGCGTACAGAAATTTCACCTGTATTTTTACCTGGACAGCTTGATTACCACGGCCGGGAAAGGGACTGGTCTAACAAGACTACTGATAACGAAGAGTCTGGATGCTAAAGACTACATTACCGAGCTCTTCTTTTCAGTGAGACGAAGATAGTCAAAAGAGCAGAAAACATGGCTCAGTTTCTTCAAGTTTTCAGCCGAAGTTTTTCTTCCAGCTCGTCAGCTATGGCGCAGATAAAACACGTGACAGTTATTGGTAGCGGCTTGATGGGTTCGGGTATTGCCCAGGTTAAAATTTTTAAGATGCATTTTTCAGAAATGACATGGACTCGGCAAACCTTGCATAAATAGCTGACATGATTTTTTTTATCATGAACTTTGGACCCTTTCTTCAGAGTCAGACGTTCTCCTATGGACCTTATAATACATTATAATAAAGTATTATAAGGTCCATGGTTCTCCCAAACGAATATTAAGAAGACAAAGAGCGTTGAATTTAATGCTTGTCTTTTTTAATATCTAACATTATTTATTCAATAAAAATATGCATAATTAGGCTGACCTTAAAAATATCTTTGTTTCACCAAACCCGACCCACAATCGAGGAGAGGGGTCGGTAGGTCGGTTTTTTTTTCAGATTTTTTTTTAAGAGCTAATTTGGCAGCTTGATAATTTTCCGGGTGCAAACATTCGCTCTTTTATTGGCAAACAAATCAATGACATCGGGATTTTTCGTGATGCACGACTCGCACACGAATTGCCACAAACTGACGTTTGAAACTCCCTCAACACGTTTTATAACGATCGTGCGGGTTGTGCCTTCTTTGAGAAAAATAGAGGCAGAATCATTTCGTGGGAATGGACGTGCTTTCGTCTGCAACCATTTTGTTGAGAAGCGACACCTATGATGCTTTCGTCTTGATCAACCAGTTTCAATAATGAATCAAACCATAGCCATAGTAAAGGGAAATAACTCTCGTGATATATTTCAGGTTGACACACAAAATAAAATAAAAAGATCGCGGAAAAGTGCAATAAAATAATTTAAGTCGGGGGTGGTTTTAGTTAGTCGGTCGCGTTAGGCGAAACAAAGATATTTTTAAGGTCAGCCTTACCTAATAATATTAATATAAAGCCAGAGTTTATTTTATGAAATTTATTTCCCCCCATCAATTATTTTACAAAAATATAAATACATTGACATTCATGTTTAAAATTATGATTATGAATTATAAAGACTAAAGCTAATTAAGGTTTAAATTGCAATTAAATGTTGCTCAAAAATTTATAATTTATTGCGACCCGAGACTCGACTTGGACTCGGCTTGGACCCTAGACTCACGACTTGAAAGAACTTAGGACTCAAGTCGCGGGGTGGTGGCATATCTCAAACTTACGTTATTCGTCACGAATTGCTAACTAATTTGATGAAGTGGCGACTTGAACAGGACTCGGGGCTTTGTGAAGACTTGGCAGTCGACTCGACTCCGTATTAAAGTCAGTGACTTGGGAATTGAGGTTCGGCAACTTGGGACTCGACTCGAACTTGAGGTTCCACGACTTGTTCACACTTCTGGTGTTATGCATAAGGCAGGAAATGCACTTTTGACAAGGTTTTAAATTCTGTTAACTATTTTACACCTCTAGCACCTGATCTTTGTCATGTTTCCACAATGAATTAATAATATAGATCCTATGTTACCATTTTTAAGACTCTTTGTGTTAATGTTAGTCTCAAAAGGATTGTCGTCAGGGTCGCCAAATGGCCTAACATGCACTGGGAGCCATGGTGGCTAAGTGGGTAAGACGCAGACTCGCTAGCCTGGAGGTCGGGTGTTAGATCTCTGCATTGGCCGAGAAAGTTCATCAGAAATTTACCATGTGGTTCACCCTGTCAGTAGTGCTGGACCGAGAGTCTGGCAAGGGACAACATATAGTGATTGGGAGGTCCCGTGTACACATTGGCAGGCACTTAAAAGATCCCTTGGCAGTTGGAAATCAATATAAGAGTGGGTAGTTGTACTGCTGTACTGGCAAAATTTCCCTCATAGCACACTGTATTGCGTATGCCCGCATTCATTAGCCAAGTCGGAGCAGAACAGTAGGACGTTAAACCCTATTTCATTTCTAATACATGTATGTACTTTGGATCATAATGTCTGCCATTTTGTCAGGTGGCATGATGTCGATGCCAAGCTTCACATACCTACTAGATTCCATTGGGTTCTACCTCTTAAAGACTCCGGATGCACCAAGGCGAAATATTGAAATAGAATTCTAATGATGTCAATCCCAGAATTATCAGTTTGTTTCTCTTTGACGTGTTTTGACAGGAGAGTAAACATCATTACATTTATAATTTCAGGTAGCCGCGGCAACAGGTCATAATGTAGCTTTGGTTGACCAGACAGATGATATTTTAAGTAAATCAATGGCTAACATGAACAAAAGTTTGCAGAGGGTGGCCAAGAAAAAATTTGCAGATGATCCAAAGGTAGACCTGGACTGTACCAGTATTTAAAAAAAATCACTTTTCTTTAATTTTCTTCGTCTTCTTTAGCCCAGTAGAATGTTAAACCCCATTTCATTTCATTTCTCAAATTTTTAATTTTTTGCAAGGAACTGTGTTTGTGTGTGTGTGTGGGGGGGGCAAATGGTTAAGGTGTGCATTGCAACATAACGTCTGTCATTGAGTCACAACCTCATGTGTTTTTTCCGGGTTCTCTGGTTTCCTCCCACTGCTAAAGAACCCTACGTGCAAGCGAATTATTTAAATGGAATTGAACCATGTGTTAGTCCCAAAATGACCTAGTTTGTATCCAGCGGAGGTTAAACCTCTCTCTCTCTCTCTCTCGCTCTCTCTCGTATGTGATAGCTTAAGGTCCCAAAATAACCTAGTTTATGTGAGTGGACGTTAAACCCCATTTCTCGCCCCCTCTCTCTCTCTCTCTCCTCCAATAATTTCTGTCCTGTTTTGTTTGTAGGGAGGTGAATCGTTTATTAATGAAATCATTAGTCGAATTAAAACCGAGACTGATCCCACTGTTCCAGCAGCTAATACCGATTTAGTTATTGAAGCTATTGTAGAAAATCTCGATGTTAAACAAAAACTTTTTAAATCATTAGACGAAGCAGCTCCACAGTAAGTATAATTTTATAGTAAACTTAATTCCATCAAGTGAAGCAGCCATGATGGCTCCGTCGGACATTGGTTCTTGCAAGGAACAGTTACTAGTCATTCGTATGGTACAAAAAAACAATTCCAACATGGTTTTCCCTTGTCAGTGGTGCAGGATGGAGGCCTGACAAGGACAGCTGTCTAGTCATTCAGATGGGACGGAAAACCAAGGTCCCATACACATTTGCGTGCACATAAAAGAACCCTTGACAGTTGGGATTCGATAAAAGAGTAGGCCAAGGAGCTGCTGTCTGGGTAAGATTTAACTCGTAGCACACTGTTTGGCGTATGCCCATTCGGGATAAGACGTTAAACCCCATTTCATTTCATTTCACACAAAAAACAAAGCCCTTTGTACACTTTAGCATGCACATAAAGAATCCTTGGCAGTTGGAATCGGAAGAAGTATGGGTGGAAAACCTACTGTCCAAAGCGAAATTGCCCTCATAGCACACTTGCAGTTGGGGGGAGGGGGTGTCTGTCAGTAAGTCTAATTATGTGTTTTGTCATTCGGGGAGATTTTTGATATAAAGCTGCTTATGGAATAACAACTTTTTTAAAATTATCATATTTGTGTTTCAGACATACAATATTTGCTAGTAATACATCGTCTCTACCAATCGGTGATATAGCAGCATCAACGAAACGTTTAGACAGATTTGGTGGCTTACATTATTTTAATCCCGTACCTATGATGAAACTAGTGGAGGTTAGTCGAAACAAACGTATTAAAGACACATTATGTAAATTTAAGCCCGGCCCATACCGCTACGACTTCACACAAGCCAACAGGACTCCGCGTCTTGGGTAGTTGTAAAACAAAATAGGGTCGCGTCTTTACTTCACTTGCCAACGACGGTATCAGTCCACACAGGCCCGACTCTCACAGATTATGCGTCGTGAGTTACGCCACTTCCCTCTAGCGAGTGATTCCAAAAGTAAACCGGAAGCATAAAAGTGACATTATATTTTGCCAATTGATCGCGTCGTGTGAGTGTCCACACAAACACGATAAGTTACGACTGCAACCAACTGCATCCGACTACGATTGAACATGTTCAATCGGGCCGACAGGCCACGACGCGACGGAAATCGATTGAATTGTGGTCGTGGGACTGTCCACACTGCACTGATTATCTGAGACAAGACGTTGCATTGGATAGAGTCTGGGCAAGTCGTGGCGGTATGGGCCGGGCTTTAGATAAAGAGCTGACCGTTATTACATGATTTTAATCCTGTACCTATGATGAAACTAGTGGAGGTTAGTCGAAACAAACTTATTAATCTTGAAGAGAATAGACCTCTAAGAAGCATAGAAATGAAATAGGGTTTAATGTCCTACTGTTCTGCTCTGACTGGACTAATGAAGACGATCATATGCCATGCAGTGTTCTATGAGGGAAATTTTGCCCGGGCAGCGGCGCTACGGTATACACTTATATCAAATTCCAACTGCCAATGGATCTTTTACGTACATGCGAATGTGCGCACAGGACCTTGGTTTTTCATTCCATTTGAACAACTAGACAGCTGTCATTGTCAGGCCCTCCGTCCTGCACCACTGACAAGGGGGACCCATGCCGGAAAATCCTGATAACTTTCTCGACCAGCACTAGGAGTGAACCCGGGACCTCCAGACTAGCGAGTCAGTGTCTCACCCGCTGTGCCACCGTAGCCCCGAAGAAGCATAGAGGAAGAATTTTTAAAGCTGTTATTTAGGACGGGGGACACAACATATCTAGAGTAGTGGAAGATAGTTTAGTCCTGCTGTACAGAATAAAACGGGACATTTTTACGCTTCTTAAACCCTTTACAAATGTCCAATAAGTAGGATGTAAAACCCCATTTCATTTTAAACATCAATTTTGTATTTTTTGATATCAACTAGTTTATCTTTATTAAGATTCCCGTTTCCTCCAACTGGTAAACGACTCCTTTGCCCCAAATGGTTAACATGTGCGTGTTGGATCATAACATCTGTCATTGAGTCACCTGGCAGGGTTTCGATTCAATGCTTGTACGTGACGAGCAGTAGGGTCGCCTTCCAACCTCGTGGGTTTTCTCAGGGTTCCCGCGGTCCTTGAAAATCCTTGAATATCCTTAAATTTAAAATTTCATTTTCAAGGTCTTGAATATCCTTGAATTTTGCGGAAATAGGAAAATATCCTTGAATTTCAGTTGAGATCCTTAATTTTATTTCAAATGTCTTCAATTCCTTTTAAATATGAGATTATAACGATAGTTGGTAATGTTTTGGTTATTTTTAAGATGAAAAATTGTAACTTTAGGCTAAAAAATGTCCTTGAAAATCCTTGAATTTGACGTATATTTATCTTTGAATATCCTTGAAAAAATGTTTGACAAAGCCGCGGGAACCCTGTTTCTCCAGGCCCTCCGGTTTCCTCCCACTGCAAAAGACCCCTATGCGCAAGCGAATTATTGAAATAAATTTGAACCATATGTTACTCCCGAAATGACCTAGTTTGTGTTGAGTGGATGATGAATCCCCTTTCCCCCTCTATATTTGTTAATTTCTATTTGTGTCAGGTTATCCGTACCCCGGATACAAGTGATGAAACATTTAAATCATTAGTAGATTTTGGTAAAGCTATGGGTAAAGTTACAGTAGAATGTAAGGTAAGATTATTATTAAACATATTTATTTTATTTTAAATGTTCGTAGGTCCAGAATTTTTTAGCCTCTTGGGATTGTTAGGATAATCATACGTATTTGCAACATCTAAGAAATCTTGGCAACATACTGCAAACATTCCTGCAAGTAAGACACATTGTTAGAAACAGATTTGACTTTTTTTGAGTGAATTCATTGATGTCATTAATACATCTTTAGCTCAAGTCCAAATTGTTGAGGTACTGGTTCCATGGAGTCTTGACATTTTGTCAGGTAGAACTATAATGGTCATTTTCAGTCCTAATTATGTTAGACTATGTATCTAAGTATTTCTATTATATTTTAGGATACACCTGGTAGAACTATAATGTTTATTTAACTATTTATATTATATTTTAGGATACATCAATGTTTATTGTTAATAGATTATGTTAGTCAATGTTTATATTACATTTAAGTTAGACAATGTATGTGACTATTTATATTATATTTTCCTGGTATTTACCAGGTAGAACTAACTATAAGGGTTATCTAAGTATTTATATTATATTTTAGGATACACCAGGGTTTATTGTTAATAGATTATTGGTACCTTATATGCTGGAAGCAGTAAGACTCATGGAAAGAGGTTAGCAAGCTTATTTATACAATTCAATGGAATACAATTGAACGTGCCTGAACAGCTCTTGAGTTGTATATAATAATAATAATAACTAGATCTGCATAGCAGATATGAAAGCTTTCATATTAACTGCAAAGGGGTTTATTAGAATCTATTGAAACAATAAGTATAAATGTCATCAGGTATCTGAAAAATTACATTTATCTTATGAACAAAATGGGAAAAATACAAAACAAAAATTGTCGACTTAGGTCAAAATAGGCGATTTCGGTTTCTAGTGTCGATACATCGTTACGGTCAGTTTAAAATATTGTCTTTTAAGGATAATGTGTATAGTACCAATACCTATAACATACGGAAGAGGCGATAAAATCTCTTTGCATTTGCAATTTCAAAATTAATTAAAACCAATATTAAATTCCGAAAATCGGTTTTTTGCTAAAACTCTTTTTTTTTTAATCAGATCAAAATGGGAGTAAGGCACATAGTCCGGGGTGGTAATGGGCGTATTGTATCCAAGTTTCATGGTTTTCGGACAATCGGCGCCGGTGTCGTGGCGTGGCGAAATTCCTCTTTTTTCGCCCTTACTGAAGCCGTAAATCGCGGAAAAAGCCGAACGGCAGGAACCATGTGAGGAACAAACGACCTGAACGAATGCAGGTATCACCTTGAATTTTTCAGGGCACCTAGGTACAAACGTCAAAAGTTCCTCGCCGGAATTTGGTAGTAATGGTACCTTTGGTTCCAGCGCGGCGCATGCGCGAAGTTAAAAGAAATTATGGTCGATTTGGGGATTTTGGGTATATTTCGGAGTGGTTTGGTAAGTGACGGTGTATCTAAGATGGCGGTCATAACACAATATTATAATAACTTTGAAGAATGAGCAAATTTTCGCAACCGGGTTGATTTGCTCTGCCCAGGCAACGTTCCTGTGCTCCGATTGCCTTCAAATTTGCACAGAATGTACCTTGGGATTCTAGCTATCACATATTAAAAATAGAAGAGTGTTGGATTCCGAGAACATTCAAAATAAATTCGAAACCCACCCCCAACAATCAAAGGTTTTTTGCTTAAAAAATTGCCGTACTTTATCGAATTTTTATTGTTCTTGATATCTGAGGATTTTCTCAATTTAATGTGTGATAAATATCATCGCGGCGCAGCCAACCGCTAGAAATTCCAGAGATTTGGACCACCGGAAGGATGCCTCAGCAGTCAAAAAATGTCAAAATAGGCGATTTCGGTTTCTAGTGTTGATACATCGTTACGGTCATTTTAAAAAATTGGCTTTTATGGATAATGTGTATAGTACCAATACCTATAACATACGGAAGAGGCGATAAAATCTCTTTGCATTTGCAATTTCAAAATTAATTAAAACCAATATTAAATTCCGAAAATCGTTTTTTTGCTTAAACTCTTTTTTTTAATGGGATCAAAATGGGGGTAAAGCACAGAGTCCGGGGTTGTAATGGGCGTATTGTGTCCAAATTTCATGGTTTTCGGACAATCGGTGCCGGTGTCACGGCGAAATTCCACTTTTTTCCCCTCATGGAAGCCGTAAATTGACTTGAGGCCAGGGTCCTTCAAGTTGTACAGCTGCACCCGATGACCGATATTTATTTAACGGGGAATAAGTGATAATTCATATTATAGCAGTAAATAATTAAAATATTTCAAAGGGATTATAATAATATGTATATCATGTCTGGGTATTACAGGGTTAAAACCAATATTAAATTCCGAAAATCGTTTTTTGCTAAAACTCTTTTTTTTTAATGGGATCAAAATGGGGTTAAAGCACAGAGTCCGGGGTGGTAATGGGCGTATTGTGTCCAAATTTCATGGTTTTCGGACAATCGGTGCCGGTGTCACGGCGAAATTCCACTTTTTTCCCCTCATGGAAGCCGTAAATTGACTTAGAAAAAAAAACGACGAAAGGCAGGTGACATAACAAACGACTTGAACGAATGCAGGTATCACCTTGAAATTTTCACGGTACCTAGGTATCAACGTGAAAAGTTGCTCGCCGGAATTTAGTACTCGCGGTACCATTGGTTCCTGTGTAGCGCATGCGCAAAAACAAAACCAGCTAAACTCGAAAACAACCTTGTCGGCACGGAAAACATCAAAGAAGAAATTCGAATTTTTGAAATATTCAAATACCAAACATGCGACCATGATCCAGGCTATCCTGAAATGTAATAATTTCGGTAATAGGAGACACATTCTCTAAGTCACGACCAATTGTGTATGTTTTCAAGCCCATTAATGTGGATTTTTCACTATTTTTCATTTTCAATTCAAAATGGCGTCCATCAGTTGACCTAAATCAAAATTCTACTGCCTACATTTTATGGGCTTTCCTTCAAGGATTTGGAAAATATAATCCCCTTGTCTGTAAGTAAAATATCAAAAAAGCCTTAGCAATATTTCACATTTCAAGATGGTGGCACTTCCGGTTTGGGCTACAAACTCCATATTTTGTGTTCGAATCAGTAGTGTCGTAACTAGTAAAGAAATACAATTTCACGGCAATCGGACCTATATTTCGTCGATTTTTTTTAAAACTTTGATCCTTAATTTCATCAAGGGGAGATAATACAGAAAATTTCTAATGACATTTTTGAAGTTTTATCGGTAAGATCTACTTACATACTGAATTTCATGAAAATCGTGCAACTATTAAAGAAGTTGTCAAGTTGATTTTAACTTCCGGTTCGAAATCACAGCGACAAATTTTTGAAATTCGAAAAATCCGAAATTGCAGATTTGAAGTAAATGATTCAAGATACTCAAAGAATTTTTTTTTAGTAAAATAGGTCAAAAAGTCACAAAGTTACAGCAATGTAGGTCAAATGCATTCGTTCGTAAAATTCGGTGATTTCGGATGTGTAAAACGTTTTGAAAACATACCTATTCCAAAGCCACCACCCATTCTTGGGGGGGGTAGGTCAAAGTTTCAGAAAGATCCCACGGTTAGATTCTGAGATATAAGATTTGCAGGAAAAACACAAAAAAAAAAAATAATAATAATAATCTTAACAGAAACAATAAGCTTTCATATGTAATACATATGAAAGCTTAATAATAATAGTGAGTTCTTGTATTGCGCACAGATCCATTAAAGTTAATGCTCAAGGTGCATTTAGCTCTCCGCTTATCACAAGATAAAAACACAATTAATGTTAACAACTAATAAGCAGTCGAAAAAAAGATGAGTCTTTAATTGCTTCTTAAAACAGCCAAGCGATTGTGAATTCTTTAAGGTCAAAGGGTAATGAATTCCATAGGTTTGGTACAGTGTATGAGAAGCATCTATGACCAAATGTCTGAAGCTTATATCCAGCTGTATTTATTTTACTGTTTCGACTAGGCTCTCTAGTCTTTATCAAGCAGACAAGGAGTAGGGGTGCCTGTCTAACCTCATGGGTTTTCTCCGGGTTCTCCAGTTTGCTCCTACTGCTAAAGACCCCAACGCGCAAGTGAATTATTGAAATAAAATTGAACCATATGTTAGTCCTGAAATGACCTAGTTTGTGTCAGTGGACGTTAATCTCTCTCTCCCTCTCTCTCATCAAGGCATGATAAAATATGTTGGGTCAGTGTATCTATGTAGAACAATACTTAGTTATAGTCTCTGATCATCTTTTGCAAGCTACAATGATCTATGCTGTTCCCTATTTGCCTCAAACTAAATTGACAGGCCTGTTCTTAATCCGACTGAATCCAATACTGGAGGTTATCTAGTGTTGGCATTTTCATTTTGTTTTTTTAACCCGTTAACTGTGTAGGGCGTTATATAACGTCCTGGACAACTGCCACTCACCGTGTGTAGGACGTAATATAACGTCCTGGAGGTATTTTCCCTAACCTATTCTTCGAACACGATCGCAGCATGTGTAAGACGTTATATTACGCCTGGTCGAGGAAATCTAATTGAAGGGAGACGACAACTCTATTTACTGTTAGTTTTAATTTGGTTTCAGACTACCAAATTTTGTATTCAGAAATGAAAAGGTCCAAAATGACGTTTTTCGTCAAATTAATTACGCAATAGGGGGTAGTTAACGTTTTAAAAACTACGCAGTTAAGGGGTTAATTAAATGTGAAACAATCACATATTAGCATTGATATTTTCCGAAAAATGCAAATGATGCATCGTTACTTAAAGCTGACTATTTATTTACAGGAGATGCATCGCCACGAGATATTGATACAGCTATGAAACTAGGTGCTGGGTATCCCATGGGCCCATTTGAATTGGCTGATTATGTTGGTCTCGACACAACAAAATTTATTATTGATGGTAATGTCTTTTATTTATACAATCTGGTTAAAATACAGATTTATATTTCGTTTTGTTTTTTTATACCTTCGATGACCTACACTACATGAATATCTGACCGGTGGTAGTAGGAGTTCACGTCAGGGGTAAAACGAGCAGCTTTTGACCCTATGACATCGGACATTAATTAATCAATCAGCGTTGACGCTTCTAGTGGTTTACCCATTGTTCCGTTCTTTAAAAGGCCAAGAACTCGCCGTAACAGGCCGTTTCATTGGCTAATCCCTCACATCATCCAGAACACGTCAATGATAACAACTCCTCCAGATCCTAGTGTAGTAAAGACAAGTAAAAGGAAATTTTGAACCATAAAAAACGAAAGGAAATAGGATCTGTGTTATAATCAGATTGTTTATTTATATTAGAAGGACATGTCACCGAGATCCTGGGTACACATATAGCTGTGCACGTAAAAGATCCCTTGGCAGTTGGAATTCGATATAAGAGTAGGCCGTAGTGCCGCTGTCCGGGCAAAATTTCCCTCATAGCACACTGTATGGCATATGCCTGTCTTCATTAGCCCAGGTTAGGAGCAGAACAGTAGGACGTTAAACTCCATTTCATTTCATAAACATGATTGTCAGATATAACTTATGTCGTCTGCTAGCCTACGGATCATCATGTTCCTAAAGCAACGACTACAAGTTTTACAACATCTGGATGTTGCTAGATTATTTCACAATTCCCGAACTTATAGCAACGTTATCTACAGACACGTGAACATTAGCGTCCAGTCAAAGGTTGTGACATCACGACCTCCATGGAAACCTTGACATTGAACAAACCTTGAACTTTGCAACTCGATTATCACAGGTAGACATTTTAGCTTGAAAGCGTGAGACTTGGTATTCACGACGATCGAGGAATCTGATAAGCTCACCAGCTGGGATTGTACCCAATTGAAATTTGTGCCGAAATATGCAGGGTATTACGTGAAGGCCTTGATAAGATGTACGTAGTTAAAGCGAGATCAAGCCTTCTATGAAAATGTCTTATATTTCTTGTATTGATAAATATCTTTTTGTATGTTTACAGGTTGGCATGAGAAGTTTCCAGAGAATCCCCTTTTCCAGCCTAGCCCACTCCTTAATAAACTTGTCAGTGAGGGTAATCTTGGTATGAAGACTGGAAAAGGTTTCTACTCTCATAAGAAATAGAATCAATATTCATCAGAATTTGATAATTAGCCAGGAAAACAATGATGGCAAGCTAGTTCTACATAAATTGTGAATCAAGGAAGAAAATGACCGTATCTGACTTTGACCTCATTACAAAATGACTATCTAATGTGTAAATGACCTCATTACAAAATGACTGTATCTGATTTATACCTCTTTACAAAATGACTGTATCTGACTTTGACCTCATTTCAAAATGAAATTTAATGACTGGTTACATCAATAATGACAGCTTTTTACTTCATTACAAATGGAATTTAATGGCCATTTATTACATCAATTATAAGAAAACATTGATTGGTCATTGTTTTATAAAAAGATACACGAGCATGTAATTAAATGAATATCATCTATTTTGGGATTGAGACAGCCTCACTATTTTATGTTGTGATCAAGGTAGGGGATATCAGGCTCATTGTAGGCTTAGTTTATTCTTGGTTAAGACATGAGATATTAGCTTCACTGTTGGCTTGTCTATATCTAGTTTTAGGTGAAATCAGCCTAATTGTAGGCTGGTTTAACATCATGGGATATTAGCTTCACTGTTGGCTTGTTTATATCTAGTTTAAGTATTCGATAATAAGATGAACTACATTTGTTTTATTTGAGAAAAGTAAAATTCATTTAGTTACTAACAATTCATTTGAAAATGATATAATTGCAGTAATATTGTAGTGCTATGTAACCTGTCTATTATAAAATATTCTAAAAGATTGAAATGTAAATTTGTTAATTTATATTTTATAAAATAAATTATTTGTTACTTAAAGAATTTATTTTTTCTTGAAGATGTAGATAAATATCTGCTTTCGGAAAAAATCTCTGCCCTGATTGGCGGCCATATTAAACAATTAGTATATAGGGGCCTACACCTACTATTTCGGAATGTAGTTCTACTCTGTTTCACATACACGCTAAGACTAAATACACTTTTTCAATTTTATTAAATGGAAACAGAATAACTACTTGGGAAAATTCTCAAAGTATACTAAAATCATTGTCAAATAGCTTGGTGTGTGTTCTCAAGCTAATTGTAGTTAGACAGCAGAATTTCATATAGTAAATAATGTATCACTTGAAATTTGGAGTTCTTGGAGTAATTTTGTTAAACTCAGCACCAAAGAAAATGGAGTAAAGTCAACACATTGGCCAATTGGAGACTAACATATCGTCGGTGAAGTGTCAAAAGGGTGTATCTCGGGGAAATTAGTCAAATACACTTTTTTGCATTTTTAAAATCTCCCAATTAAAATGCACATTTCTGTCTAAGCTGTGTATCTCTACGCCAATTAGAACTGTTCTGGATATTATGTGTCCAAATGTTGTATCTTGATTTGATGAAATTTTGAAATGCAAAAGGTTTTATTTCTTAATCTTTAGAAAATCTTAGGTTTACCCTTTTGACACTTTACCAACGATATGAAGTTTTTCATGTTTCATAATTGTCTCTCACCTTTTATAAGAAAGCAGGGGACTATTTGAGTAGGTTCATCTGTCAGTAGATGTTTGTAAGGTGCATTTTCTGCTAATAAATATGCTATTTGATTGATCAAGAATTTGGGTTGATGTAGATGTTCAATAGGTAAATATTTTCTGCCTAGATAAATCAGAGAGAAGCTATTTGATTGGTCAAGACTTTGGAGAAAGCATAACTTTAATTAAGTAAGAGTGATGGTGCTTGGCGTATACGATTTTGCATGTATTTATGTACTCAACTTCCCCTTGGGATGTATTAAAGCTATCCATGTCAGCAACTCCCTTAAACCCCAACAGTGTGCCATTATTACAAGTCTGGCTGTAAATAGTGCTGTGCATGAGGCAGGGTATACCTAATAAAACACCTGATACCACATCCAATGTATCTGGAGGGAAATCACACAACTTATAATTTTAGTTTACAGTGCTTGAAGCAAATTAGAGAAAGGATACAGTTCATACTGGTTTTCGGGGGTCATGGTGGCTAAGTGGGTAAGACGCTGGCTCGCTAGCCTGGAGGTCGGGTGTTTGATCCCTGCATTGGCCGAGAAAGTTCATCCAGATTGTACGGCATGGTTTACCCTTGTTAGTGATGCAGGACGGAGGGCCTCACAAGGATAGTTGTCTAGTCGATCGGATGGGACCAAAAACCGAGGTCATGTGTACACATTGGCGTGCACGTAAAAGATCCCTTGACAGTTGGAATTAGATATGAGTAGGTCGTGGTACCACTGTCTGGGCAAAATTTTCCTCATAGCACACTGTATGGCATATGCTTGTCTTCATTAGCCCAGTCGGAGCAGAACAGTAGGACGTTAAACCCCATTTCATTTCATTTACGGAACTCCAAGTGTTAAAGGGTTAATAAACAAATATGAGAGAGAAATGGGGTTTAACATTCACTCAACACAAGCTTGGTCATTCCAATTTATTTCAATAATTTGCTTGCGTTAGGGGTCTTTAGAAGTTGGAGGAAACCGGAGGAACTGGTCCCAAGTTTACAAAGCATTCTCAGACTTACATTAAGAATTTACTTGGGGCCTGGAGAAAACCCACCAAGTTGGACAGGCGACCCTACTCCTTGTCTTATACAAGCCGGGAAATCGAAATCACGCCACTTGACTAATTGACAGACCGTATAATCCAACGCGCACACATTAACCCTTTGGCCACCCAACGCCCCCTAACATAAATATGTATTTATAATAAGTATTTTATCTATATTTTCATGATGTAATATGAATTCAATATACACATTAGATATAATTCATTTACACAAAACATATGTACATATATTCAATATGCACACTTGAACAAGAGAGAGAGAGAAATGGGGTTTAACGTCCACTCAACACAAACTAGGTCATTTTGGGACTAACACACTTGAACAAAGTCATTTACACAAAATGACATGTATAAAAGTATTACCACTTGATATTGCTGTCAGTCAATTAAAGACAAAAATATTTGTGGCATGCAATTTGTGAACAATGCTCGCTTCCATTTTTTAATTACCAGTGTTTTGGTAATTTTGTTTTTGAATATTTAAAATATTGGAGCTTCAGTTTATTTTTTTTCAAGCTATGTGTATAATAAGATGGTCCATGGAGGTACAGTAGTCACCACAGGATAATGAACTCTAGAACTTTTGATATCAACTACATTTGGACTTAAATTTGTCGCATTTTCTGAAAGAGAAACTTCAAAAGTTTTCATTTCTGACACTCTATTTGTACATTTTACATTCATAAGAATTTGTCCGTATTCATATCAATAGTTGACAGAATATAACACGCGAGTGTTATGATTAGAAACATGGGGTTTCAACTCGTGCGGTCATATATGCTAGTCTTGACCGTCTGTCTTCAAAATTGACTGAAATTTCTTAGGGTCCATTAGTCAACTTATAAACCGTAAAAACTAGCATATTTTTCAAATTCCTATTTTCAAACATGGCCATGATTGACATCCACCACGTAACTATACAATCCATGTTATAATAAAACCCTTCATCAGGTTTTTCAAATTCAGTCTTTTTTCTTCTCTGATCGTCCGATCTGTTTAAATATTTCTTTCTTCAATTCTTTTTGTCGCTGATTTCGTTTCTTTTCATCTTTCTTGATTTCTTTTTTGCGTTTTTCTCCAGCCTGTTTTAACGCGATTTTCTTCTGCTGTTGTTTATGAGAATATAACGTCTGCATCATCGACATCATATTCGTTATCTGAAAACAGAAGAATGGTTAATATTAAAGTCACTGAGGGATTGTTACTCCCTTGAGAGAGTGAGAGAGAGATAGAGAGAGGGATGGGGTTTAATGTCCATTTGATACAAACTAGGTCATTTCTGGACTAACATATGGTTCAATTTTACTTCAATAATTCGCTTGCGCATAGGGGTCAGTAGTTGTGGGAGGAAACCGGGGGACACAGAGAAATATCACAAGGTTGGACAGGAGACCCTACTCCTTGTTGCGTACAACAGGGGAACCGAAACCACGGCAGTTGACTCAATGACAGACGTTATGATGCAACTGATATGTAGACCTGCATGAGCACCTCTTACAATTCAAAGCAACTAGTTTCAGTCTGTTGAAATGAGTTGCCCATGTTTAATTTTCTTAAAATCGCTTCAACTAGCAGGAACTAGTTTCCGTTGACATGAGCGTTCTTACAACCGGCGTCAACTCGTTTCCATGGAAATAACATCACATGATAAGAGACATGTGACTTTGTAAATAAGCAAATGGAAGCGAACAAAAACATCCACTTTTCAAATGTTGATGTTGACAATAATATATTAATAGAATTGTAGCAAGACAGACCATGCCTTTGGGATGCTTCTTCTAAGATATTCACCATTTTGTCGATCATGTGATGAATAAATTAACAGTCATTTGTTAAGTGTAATCACTATCAGTTTCGAGTTGACATGAGCGCTCCGAATTCAGTTGCTCTTGGTTGTCCTCAGTTGCTGATATGATCGACCTAAGCACACTTGCAACTGACTGCAACTAGTTGCTTTGAGTTGCTGCAAAGTCGTCATATTTTATCGGTGTATAAAACCTGAAACCAACAAACCTTTTTCTCTTTCTTGTCTTTAATTACAGCGACTCTTTTCATGCTACTTTCTTTTTTACGTAACAATGATTCTGGTACAGCTTTAAATGGTAACTGTTTCTTTAAACCTCTCGGTATAACCAGTGGTTTATAAATCTTATTCTTACGTATAACAGGCTGTAATGATAAAAACAATATATTAACAGGCTGTAATGATAAAAACAATATATTAACAGGCTGTAACGATAAAAACAATATAGTAACGGGCTGTACGATAAAAACAATATAGTAACGGGCTGTAATGATAAAAACAATATAGTAACAGGCTGTAACGATAAAAACAATATAGTAACAGGCTGTAACGATAAAAACAATATATTAAGGGGCTGTAACGATAAAAACAATATGCTAACAGGCTGTAACAATTAAAACAATATAGTAACTGGCTGTAACGATAAAAACAATATAGTAACAGACTGTAACGATAAAAACAATATAGTAACGGGCTGTAACGATAAAAACAATATAGTAATGGGCTGTAACGATAAAAACAATATAGTAACGGGCTGTAACGATAAAAACAATATAGTAACAGGCTGTAACGATAAAAACAATATAGTAACGGGCTGTAACGATAAAAACAATATAGTAAGGGGCTGTAACAAGAAAACAATATACAACACATTAAAATGATTTACAAAGAAATGATTAACTGAAAACTTGTCCACTTGGGTATCAATCTGATTCCAACACAGATCCTATTTCGTTTCGTTTTTCATAGTTCAAAATTTTGTTTTACTTGTCTTTACTACACTAGGATCTGGAAGAGTTGTTATCATTGGCGTATTCTGGATGATGTGAAGGATTAGCCAATGAAACAGTCTGTTACAGTGAGCTTTTGTGTGTGGTGCACGGAACTATGGGTAATCCACTAGAATCAAATGTCTGACGTCATAGGGTCAAAAGTCGCTCGTATGACCTCTGATACGACCTATCACTACAAGCAGTCAGATCTTCATGTAATGTAGGCCATCGAAAGTTTAAAAAAAAAAAAAAACGAAATATAGATCTGTATTCTAATCTGATTGCTTGGGTATCCACTTGTAAGGAACAGTCATTCGAATAGCCCTGTGTATTATAACAGTGGCAGCCTGTCAGTTGGAAGACCACAACAAGAGCATCGCTAACGCAGCAATATACGTCCACATTCCTGTTTTGTTTGATATGGTCCAGTTTGCATTGAGGGTCTGTGAAATAAAACTGGGTTGTAGGACTGCTATCAGTATAACATTTCGTTCACATTAACAGAACACAATTTTTATTTTAAAACAATCGATGTCTTTATTCTAAAAGCATGACGTTTTTTTTTGTTTTTTTTTTGCTTGATTGATAACGATAAGAGAATACTTGTGGAAACGTCGTGCTTTTAGAATAAACTAGTGATTGTATCCCATAAAAACTGTGTTCTGTTAATTTGTTCCCTGATCGCTAAATGCCACTTAAAGAATAAAAATAAGTAGGCCTTAGAGTTGATGCCTGGGCCAAATTCCCTCATTCTCTTGGAGGGTGCAGAAAAGTAGGACGTTAAATTCATTACTTCTTTTACATAAAGACAAATATTTCAATATAGTAAAATCTATAATTTATTAAAAAAGACAAACAGCTATCCTTTACCTTGTAAATTGAATCGGCCTTTTGTTCAAGACGAATTCCCTTTTCTCTCCTCAACTGAGCAAGAGTTCTCATCCCGACCCAGGATTTTTTCTGATCACGAGGAAGTAAAAGAGTTGTGACTGGGTTGTAGAATTCTGGTACTTCAACTGGACACCAAGTTCGGACAAATACAATATCTGTAATAAAATCAATATGGCTGAATAGACACTAACATCCTGGGTTCTGTTGCTCAAAATCTTAACTAAAGATAAAATCCAAATTTTAGTAGATACTTCAGTTTTGATTGGCTAAGCACTAAAATCAATCTAATATTATCCAATCAAATTACTAAAATTTGAATTTATTATGGTTAAAATTTCGTGAAACACTTAGGGGATACTTGAATGAAAGTTCCGGAACGTTCTATAAATCCTACGAATAATGACAGTCGGGTAAAAAAGATTTCAGGTTACAACATGTGCACCGACTCAATACGAACATTTTTTTTAACCAACTACAGCTGAAATATATTGGTTGTGTTTAATTACGTCTGTAGCAATATTGCTAGAATTTTTGCTCTTATAATTAATGGTGGCATTATATTTCATTAATTAATTGTACTAAAGGTGCACTAAAAATATAAGTGACAGGTTGACAGATAAAAAGAGTTATAGAACCAAAACATAGCTGGTTCTATGTGTCAACAAAATATTACCAGATTACATGTGATTGGAAATTTACTAATTGCATCATTTGGCTTTAGTAACCAATCATCAGTAATTGCACAGGTTCAGGGTAATGAATAGCCTAGTCAGAGCGTGATGTCCATGGGTCCTCTAAAAGAAATCATGGCCAACTTTTAAGGCAGATTTTCATTAGATTTTGGAGAAATTACCATGTGAGTTCCTAGACCATATGATGTAGCAGTTTCTATCAGCAGACTCGCCCAGCAAGTCTGGCTGGATGAGGTTTGAGAGAATGATTTATTCTATTATGCATTGTACCATATGTAAGCAGCTATGATATATAAAATGTAAAAACAAACTGTTGCATTGTCATTCCTGGTAAGACAAACGTCTTAACTAACTAAGATAGACAAGAAGAAGTAAATACACAACGCGAAGGGGAAGCAAAGACGACAAGTGAAAATACTAGAGGATCACAAGGCTACTAAGATATGTAGTAAGAAAAGATGCATGGGTCATATGCCATGTGGCGACCGGTTTGGCGTGACAAAAGACTCATGGTGCTACACGTCACAAATTTACTCACACCACCTCAATTGTGGAGACTGACAGGACTGAATTCCGTGTCGTTCGATTGCAATTCTGTCAATTCGGGACATTCTGGACTGACTAATGAGCATCCCTTGTTTCCTCCGCAGTTGTTTTCTGTACATCCGAAGCGATAACATGATTTGAGAATAAATATATGAGTAAATATATAGTGTGGTCATTTAACAAAACTTACCACTTCTTAAAATTTTATCTTCAAAAGTTGCTCTGAAAGCTCCCTCTGGGGTTCGTAAAGCTTTCTTTATTTGACCTCTTAATCCACTGACCGTCCGTAGACTAGCACCTTCAAATTTCGCCACTTCTAATGCTGAACTAAACATACCCTGAACAAATAAATACATTCAAAGAACTATCAGAGACAGGTTACAGATCAATGAGTGAGAGAGAGAGAGAGAGGCCATTGTGGGAAAAACATATGGTTCAATTTTTATTTTATTTCAATAATTTGCTTGCGCATAGGGGTCTTTAGCAGTGGTAGGAAACCGGAGGACTCGTTGAAAACCCACGAGGTTGGACAGGCGACCCAACTCCTTGTCATGTACAACCGGGGAATCGAAACCACGCCAGTTGACTCAATACAGACCTTATGATACAGCGTGCATGTGCTAACCATTCGGCCATCCAACATCCTGGGAATTTTAATAAACAAATATCCTAATAAAAAGATGGAATACAGTTACAAACAATATCTAACCTTTATAAAAGCTGTCTTTTTATAAATTTTAACGGGAAATCCTGTTAATTTTAATTTTTTAACAATTTGTAAAGATTTATCAAGTTCCAGCACTACACCAGTTGCTGCTATTCTAAAACCAGGCTGAAAAAAAAAAAAAAAATAACATCTTTTATTATAAAACTTCAGACTAGAACTCTTAATTGGACATTTTCACCAACAAATGTCTGGTTAATATCTACAGTAAATGAAATGAAATGGGGTTTTAATGTCCGTGCTAATGAAGAGAAATGAAATGAAATGGGGTTTAATGTCATACTGTCCGTGCTAATGAAGACAGACATATGCCATGCAGTGTGCTATGAGGAAAGTTTGTCCAGAGAGTGACACTATGACCTACTCTAACCATATAAACACAGAAAACAAAGCTACTGATAATATTCGTTCATTTTTGTGATGTTTTTTTAGAAGAATAATTTTTTACCAAATAACACTTGCTTGGAGTATAATTCTATGGTTCATATTGTATTGAGAGCGAGAGAGAAGTAGGGTTTAACGTCTACAAACTAGGTCATTTCAGGACCCAGAGAAAATTCAATCGCTAAAATTTTGGTTCAGAGTGGATCAATTTGACTGAAATTTTCATTATTTTTACATTATCTAGTTTTTAACTTTTATAGTGAGAACTGCCGGATCCTTATCTAATCTCCCATAATGTATGTTTGGGGG
>NC_065880.2:94031229-94032750 GCF_932274485.2 Patella vulgata
GTTAGGGTTAGGGTTAGGGTTAGGGTTAGGGTTAGGGTTAGGGTTAGGGTTAGGGTTAGGGTTAGGGTTAGGGTTAGGGTTAGGGTTAGGGTTAGGGTTAGGGTTAGGGTTAGGGTTAGGGTTAGGGTTAGGGTTAGGGTTAGGGTTAGGGTTAGGGTTAGGGTTAGGGTTAGGGTTAGGGTTAGGGTTAGGGTTAGGGTTAGGGTTAGGGTTAGGGTTAGGGTTAGGGTTAGGGTTAGGGTTAGGGTTAGGGTTAGGGTTAGGGTTAGGGTTAGGGTTAGGGTTAGGGTTAGGGTTAGGGTTAGGGTTAGGGTTAGGGTTAGGGTTAGGGTTAGGGTTAGGGTTAGGGTTAGGGTTAGGGTTAGGGTTAGGGTTAGGGTTAGGGTTAGGGTTAGGGTTAGGGTTAGGGTTAGGGTTAGGGTTAGGGTTAGGGTTAGGGTTAGGGTTAGGGTTAGGGTTAGGGTTAGGGTTAGGGTTAGGGTTAGGGTTAGGGTTAGGGTTAGGGTTAGGGTTAGGGTTAGGGTTAGGGTTAGGGTTAGGGTTAGGGTTAGGGTTAGGGTTAGGGTTAGGGTTAGGGTTAGGGTTAGGGTTAGGGTTAGGGTTAGGGTTAGGGTTAGGGTTAGGGTTAGGGTTAGGGTTAGGGTTAGGGTTAGGGTTAGGGTTAGGGTTAGGGTTAGGGTTAGGGTTAGGGTTAGGGTTAGGGTTAGGGTTAGGGTTAGGGTTAGGGTTAGGGTTAGGGTTAGGGTTAGGGTTAGGGTTAGGGTTAGGGTTAGGGTTAGGGTTAGGGTTAGGGTTAGGGTTAGGGTTAGGGTTAGGGTTAGGGTTAGGGTTAGGGTTAGGGTTAGGGTTAGGGTTAGGGTTAGGGTTAGGGTTAGGGTTAGGGTTAGGGTTAGGGTTAGGGTTAGGGTTAGGGTTAGGGTTAGGGTTAGGGTTAGGGTTAGGGTTAGGGTTAGGGTTAGGGTTAGGGTTAGGGTTAGGGTTAGGGTTAGGGTTAGGGTTAGGGTTAGGGTTAGGGTTAGGGTTAGGGTTAGGGTTAGGGTTAGGGTTAGGGTTAGGGTTAGGGTTAGGGTTAGGGTTAGGGTTAGGGTTAGGGTTAGGGTTAGGGTTAGGGTTAGGGTTAGGGTTAGGGTTAGGGTTAGGGTTAGGGTTAGGGTTAGGGTTAGGGTTAGGGTTAGGGTTAGGGTTAGGGTTAGGGTTAGGGTTAGGGTTAGGGTTAGGGTTAGGGTTAGGGTTAGGGTTAGGGTTAGGGTTAGGGTTAGGGTTAGGGTTAGGGTTAGGGTTAGGGTTAGGGTTAGGGTTAGGGTTAGGGTTAGGGTTAGGGTTAGGGTTAGGGTTAGGGTTAGGGTTAGGGTTAGGGTTAGGGTTAGGGTTAGGGTTAGGGTTAGGGTTAGGGTTAGGGTTAGGGTTAGGGTTAGGGTTAGGGTTAGGGTTAGGGTTAGGGTTAGGGTTAGGGTTAGGGTTAGGGTTAGGGTTAGGGTTAGGGTTAGGGTTAGGGTTAGGGTTAGGGTTAGGGTTAGGGTT